>NC_092210.1:75505516-75709172 GCF_043381705.1 Parasteatoda tepidariorum
AAAAAAAAAAAAAAAAAAAAAAAAAAAAAAAAAAAAAAAAAAAAAAAAAAAAAAAAAACCCATGTGAAATCCAGTAGCAATAACTGCTGAAAAAAGTTGGTGGCACAGTGACGTTAAAAAGAAATAATTCAATGTGCAATTTGAATTTTGCATTCGTAAAAAAATTGCTTAAAAAAACAACAGGATTTTCAAAAACACAAGCAAATATTTGTAGCAATAACTGTAAAGAAAAATGTTGAAAACACTGCATTAATATACAAGGATATTGGTGCAAATAAAGCTTGTCAATAAGTTATTACTTAAATACAAAGCTTAAAATTGAGTTCTAATATCTGAATTTTTTTTAGAAAAAAATAATGAGAATACTTATTGTAATAACTGAACAACAAAAGACATAGGAATTTTAAAATATTAAAAATTTGCAGCATTTCTTTATCATTAGGTGTTGGAGAAAAGCAATCTTTTGAAAACAAATCTGCAGAAGGGACTTTTTATTTCTTTATTGCAAGATTCAAAGGAAGGTCTTTCATTTTATTTCCAAAATAAAAACTATTCTTGCAAGACCTCTTAACATTCTGCGACAATGTGTCGCCCAATTTCACCATAGGGATGACTACATTTGTAAAAACAGAATATTGTGAAACAGTTTCCATAAAACAAGTAAATTTTTATAATTTCAATACACTAAAAAATACAATTGAAAAAGAAAATTAGTATAATTTTCTTTATATAATCCAGCTATATACAAATTTTTTTTGTGGCCTTAAATTGAAATTTCTAATATTTGCGGCAGTTTATTAAAAATCATATTCACCAGAAACTTTAGTAATTAATTAAGAATGCTCGTAATTAATAAAGATTATTTAAAACTAATTGGGTGAGCTTTCCTAAAATAAATGCAGTTATTTACAATATTAAAAAGAAGCCACATACCTATTAAAAACAATAATGATATAGTATACTAAGTAGTAGTATAATACGTTGTAGCATAATATGCTTGACATCATTATTGTATATACATCCATGTTTTAAGTGATTTACAAATTAAACATTAATGTTTTTAAAAAAAGATATTTTGTGCTGGAAATTCATGTTGCACTTAAATCATACATATAACAGTTTTATTTTTTACACTATATTGAATAATTTAATTAATGTGGGTTATAATAAATTCTTGATTATGTGGTGTTCAGTAATCTGAATTTATTGACCAGCTAAATACTTTTCCATTTCTTTTACATCAACTTGAGTATAAATGACAGCTGAATTATGGAAGAGACTTAAAAAAATATTACTTCATTTATGAAAAATCACAGCATGTTCTAGGTAGTTCTTTAATATTTAAACAGTTTGAAAAATAACTTCTCAAAATGAAAAGGCATATTGAAATAAGTTAAAATCAACTATTTTTAAAAAAAATAATAAAATAAGAGCCAATTAATGCATGGTTTGGTGAATAAATAAAGTTTTTAAAGGAAGGTTGATAAAATATAGCATAAGACTAGAATAATAATAATTCTAGCCCATCTATAAAAACATGAAAGACAATTGCTTTTCTATTGCAATCATGTTTACATTGAAAGTTTTTGACCACACCAAAAAGTAATAATAGAAAATTCTTGGTAGTTAGCAAATCAAAAACTCATTTCATTTTCACACAAAATTTCGGAATATGTTTATGGGGTTATTTTAATGAGTAATAAGCATGCAAAGTTGGCAAGTTTTTCCACAAACATCAGCTTTTTTTAAGATTTAAACCATGGATGAAATAATCACATCTATCATTTTTCAAATGGCTTTTATGCATTGGTGAAAATTGTAGATACAGATATGAGATAGCAATGTGAAATAAAGAAATTAACAAGAAAGGGTATACAAATACGAAATTTTATCTTTAATTTAAAAAAGAAAATGCTATAAAAACCGTAAGTGTCTTACCTATCTAAAGGATTATAGGCACCCGTAGCAGATCCTGGATTAATATAAAATTTGTTTTCATGTTCATATGCTTCAAATTTATGAGTATGACCAGATATAAGAATATCCACATCCAGTTGTCGTTGAACCAGGGCCAGACTATCTGGATCACCCCAAGGTACAACTTGATGGCCATGGCACAAACCAATGCGGAACTGTCCAACAGTAACAACTTTTTGCTCGGGATAATTCATATTCTGTAAAGAGAATTATTTTTTTAAGTCTATCATTAACTCTTATTTTTTAATTTTTATACTAAATTTTTACTGCAACTTTAAGACTAAATTTTTTAGAACAATCATCCTCCATCACAAATCATGTATAAAATTGGGAAAGAACAATCGATGAGTAAAAATAACAAGAAGTGAAGAAGTATGGAAGAAGAAAGAAATAGAATCAGTTTAAATTAAAATATATTTTACTTCAATCAGAGTTTATTCCACAGTGTAAAAAGCTACCCAGAAAAAATAGGTTTCTTTCAACTCGATTGGAAAAGAAAATTTTTTTTCTTCTCCAAATCGAATAATACAACTTTTTAAACAGTATATATTTGCAATCTATTTTTATTATTTCTAATTTAGTAGCTATTTAATACATCATTTTTAAATGAGTATAAGCTAAAATTAAAAATGAAGAATTTTAAAGAAAATAAATGTAAAGAGTTTTTTGCAGAATCATACATACTTACTTACATTATAATTTTAAATTAGTTCTTGTCGATTAATAGAGTTATTTTATTATGCTACATATCAAAAGAATCACAAACAAATATATTCATACTAAAAAAAAAAAAAAAAATGAAACTTTAAAGTTAAGAAAAGTAAAGTTATACTTTTTTAAAATGAATTATTTTTAATAGTAAGTCAGAATTAAACCTATAAAAAAATAATTCCATCAATTTGTAATTATTAACTATGAATTAAATATTTTTAAAACAGATATGAAACAGAAAATAGAACACATATGCAGTTAAACCAAAAATAATATAAGTACACAAATCTATTTAGGAAAGTAGAGATAACATAAATTCCAGTCCATCAGTTTCATTATAATAAGTTACATAGATTTTAAAATTCTGTCCAATATATAAAAATAATTTTTTTCCCTAAATAGTAAATGTGAACAACTTTTAAATTTCTTGTATTAAATGTATAAATATCATTACACTTTATTTGTTAAATTTTAGCTACTCTTGTGATACTAATTGTTAAATTGATAGCATTCATTAATCTATTTTCACTTTTTTCCATTGTTCAAGAAAAAATACAAACCCAGATATCAATGTTCTTCTTGTATTTGGTATAAATGTTTAAAATTAGAGATAACTTTCAATAATATATATATTAAATAACTGAAATTATTATATAGTTAATTCTGTATGGCCCAGAGTGCACCAACTTTTAATCAATTTATCTCTATAATTTACAACTAATCAGGTTAATGTATGAGGCATTAATAGAAAAAAACCTTGTTCTTTACAACTTTACATACCCACAGATTTAATTTTACGATAATTATGTAAAAGAAAATGTTTAAATTAACTTAATTTCCCCATCCCTCCCCCCTAAAAAACAATGTTAAATAGTTTTTTTTTAAAATAAAAATCCTTTTATTTTTTTTACAATGGTAAAGAGGCCCCTCTTGGTTGCTGAGGTACATAAAGCCTATTCCTTTAACTACTTCTGTCTAAAATATCACAGCTTCAAATTGGAAACAGTGTATACAAACATAAGGAATCAGAAAATGCCCTAAAAACCGTACTACTGTAATCTTTGAAATCTATACTTTCAATTGTTGGTAATAAATTATCTATAGTAATTCAAATATGTGGGCAATGATTAATTTATGACCAACTGTCAATTCACAGGTACAGTACAGCACCGCAGTAAACTAGTTGATAATCCTTTACTTGGAAATATTTTATTTATAAATCTAATCTGAGATATTTATATTTTAATGTTTCAATTGTCTGATTGCTTCTTCTATGAAAAAAAATAAGTTCATAAAAATCAATACACGAGTCATTTAAAAAAGCTTTGTGTGCCTGTATCTGACTCATAGGTTTGCCACCACTAGTATGTATTGTTGAATTGGAAAAAAAAAATTATGAACTTTGGTTAGAGTTTAAAATAAGGTGCTTTTTGGATTGGACACACAGTGTTTTCATCTCAGAAAAAAATGGGTGGGAATTTCTCACCCTTTCTCAAAAACAGGGTGAGATTTCAAAAATTAAAAAAAAAAAAAAAAACACAAAGAGACTTGGAAAAAAATCATTTCTTTAATTACATAATGCATTTTCAACATCTTCTAATTTTTAAAGCATTGAATATTTTTGCTGCATCATCATGTGGAAAATGTTCTACATCTACTTTTTCATAAGCTATTCTCATTAGGTTGTTCAAATGCGTATTTGTTTTGAACCCACATTTGTTTCATTTTCATTTGCTCATTTCGGAGTAGAAGATATTGGTTTTACAAGGAATTTGTCCATCTTACATTAACGAGCAAAAAATTTGAACGTCTTACACGAAGAAACGTTACCTACGGGAAACACGTGGTTGCAGAGAAAGAGGTTCCGTGGTTCGGAAGGATGGTGTTCTGTTGTTCTTAAAGGTTCTGACCAATACTGGTAAATAGGGAAGCTAGATAATGGGGCAGTTGTTGAAAATAATAAAAGATCCAGGAAGAAAAGTGAAACAGATTTTATTCTAAATGGCGATAATGAGAATTTTTTTCAAAATGTGAGAAATTCGCGAATTTCTCATGGTAATCATTTTTTAATGCGAGAATATAAAAAAATATGCGAGATTCTTGCGCTGTAGTGAAAACACTGGCACAGTAACTTTAAGCTTTCAATATTGATAAAGTCTTCCATTTTTCTGTTATTTTTCTTATTCTAAGACATTTTCATTTTTTTTTTTTACAAATACATAAATAAAATAAAAATCTGCCAAAACAAACAGTAAGCTGTGATTGTAAACTTTTACAGAAACTTGATAGATTGAAAATTTTCTATTGGTTTCCCCCTTTAAATTAAATTGTAAGATTTTCTTATTGGTAATTACATCAAGTTTTTTGACCACAGCTGAGCAGTAGCAAGGCAGAAACTAGAGAGGGAAAAAACATCACAGAGGGTTTCTAGGGATATTTCTGCATCAATACTTGCTTGTGCCAACTACCCTTGGGAAAGTAACAAAGGGTTTTATACTTGCAATTTTTAAAAAAATATATACATACTTGTTTGCTAGGCTGGCTACGGATTAAACCCTTCATGTTAGTTCCTAACTGTGCTTTCCTTTTATTTCCTCACCACTTCACAGTTGTCATTGAAATGTGGCTAAACTATCATTAATGCTTAATTGTGATAATTGGTATTATATTATCTACTGTGGAGAATAGTGGTATAAAAAAAGTACTGTCATACTTCAGAGTCTCCCAAAATGGCTAATATAGTTTGTCTACCTTAAGAACTCCCCCCTCCCTCCACAAAGCTGCTATGGAAACAAGAATAGCACATTTCAGGGATGGTAGCTTCTCTTCACTCTAGGGCTACCACAATAGACCGAAGAAAAAGATTCCTTTCCTCTCGCTGACCCGAGCCAAAACCCGTCCTAAACAATCTCACACCCATACTTGAAATAGTTATACCTCGTTACTATAGTCACTGCCACAGGTTCAGGCGAATGGCATGGGGAGTTTTTACTTTAGACAAACTATACTTTACTTCTTAAAAATTTTATTCCAATTACAAGAGCTAGGCAGTTACTCTTGGTATAAGCAAGAACTGATGAGAACATATAACCAATTCATATTGAAAAAAAAGGATCTGAATAGGGATACTAAGTCTGACACAAAAATAAAATGGTAAAACAAGAAATAATCCATATAATGTCTCAGGTCTCGAAACCCATGTTTGCTTGACAGAGATCAATTCGTGATCATGACATTTCCGCATCGTGATCTGTCACGCCAAGGTGCCCTTAAGATTTTAGACCTGCAAATTTAAAAATAAAAAACATGTTGGACGATTGCCTGGGAGATGATACGGAAACCTCCCCAACTTTCTGAATGCTTTTGGGAAGACTTCTGTATCATAATGTATTTCAGAATAATCGCTATGTCTTATCAAATTCCGGGCAGCGGCCAGCGAGAACTTAAGATGATCACTTAAAAAGCCAAATTCGAACAGTATAACTCGCAGCCACTAACGGGCAAACTTATACACGTTTTATTTTTTTTAGTAGATTGCAACTTTAAAATCTATTTGGCACCATAGAGATTGCTGTTGGCAAGACAGATCACCGAACATAAATATCCCCGACGTTTTCAAACACGTGACATTTTAATTAAAATACCTCATCGAAATCTCCTCGGACGACATGAACATCACTTGCTAAGGTTTTCAGGTAATCATAAGACTCTTTGGTACAAAGGTTGCCGGTGCAGAGGATGTGTTGTATTCTTCCGGGGATCAAAAGTTTCTTAAATTTGACAGGTAAACTATGGCACCGATGAGGAATATGCAAATCTCCGAGAACAAGAACCAACTAAAAAAGTAAACATAAATGTGAGCAATAAGTAAACACAAAAAATATCCTTATAATGAAAAGAAAGTATAATTATATAAAAATATGGTTCACGGATTACAAAAAAAATTGTTTTGTTACAACACTTCTAAGAAAATTAAATAAATTTTTAATTATTCTTAAAAAAATACCATTTTTTATCTAATTAAAATCCCACCCCTCCTGTCAACAGAAAGAAAAACTTATTTGGAATTGCAAGTTGAAGTTGTTGTGGACATGAAACACAGCAGACGTATATCTTTTTAAATAATAAGGAAATGTAATGCATCTTTCCAGTGGCAACAGAAACAAAGGGTTGCCAATTTCGATCGTTATGGCGACTTTTTCTATTTGTGAAAGCGTCCTCTCGCTAGTTTTCTCTCGCTATGTCCTCTCGCTATGTTTGTTATGCCTTTTATCCATTTTCGGCTAAAAGCGTGTAAATGCACTATTTCAATAAAAATTTTTTTTTACTAACATTATTTATTTATCACTAATTTTACTGGGATGATTATCATAACTACGGCAAGGCCAAGTGCCGCCAATTTTTTGGCGACCTATTTNTGAAACGGGTAGTGAGAAAATCCGCTTTTTGAAAATGCATAATTATTCCCTTTGGGATTATTCATGTATTATTATGATAGTTAAAAATTTCAAATTCTGTAAATGAAATAAAAATAAAGCAAACGTTCTAAAAAAAAAAACAAGTGTCCAAATGGGTAATCCGCCCAAATTCCTCCACTGAAAAATTACTCGGAGGAAGTTCTTTTCGAAGAAGATAACAAAAATAGCTTTACAAAAAGAGATCCTGTCAAGGGAAATTATAACACAAATTAAGTATATTATTAATTAGATATATTTTCAATTAGTTTTATTATTAATAAGTTAGATTATTTATTAATTAAATTTTTAAAAAAAATTAAGAATTGAAAAATACACGAGAATGATCCTTTTAGAATAATAAAAATATCCGTAGTAGAAACATTTTATTTAATAGAGCAGCAATGAATGATGTTGGTATTCTATGAATCTCAAAATAAGGTAAGCCTACAAATTTTGTTGTTACCATTAATAAAAAGGTCTAACGTTTCCTCTTACGTGTTCCTAATATCTGTGAGTTTGGGACGAGGCTCGAGCCCCAGCTGCAATAATTTTTATAAAAAAAACAAGCTAAAATAATAGCATTGGGAAGATTAAATTTCATTTGGATTTTTTTAAAACTAAAACACTGTTTGAAGTTTGATTTTTCCTTAGAAAGAAAATCTTTAAAGAAATTTAAAAAATAATTAATATAAGCGCATTTCAAATCTGGCATTCACCAGAAAACCGGAAGTGACGGCATATGTGTCTACGGATGTGTTATTCCAAAACTTGAGTCGTGAACTTGGCCGTGACTTTGTATGTTTTCCCCTCTAGGCATGTTCTTTTACCCTCACCATGTCTATTGCTACTTCCTTTAATAATCATTGAGTAATATAGAACTATTTATTTCGAACATTTTTTGAGGGAACAGAAGATACCGCTATCCGATTTCTTGGCTATTGACTCTGTTCACCGGAATACCATTCTCCTTTCAAAAATCACAGTATTTGTTTTGACTTTTTTGTTGTGACGTGTGCTATAGAGCTATAAAGGACTACTATACGTTTATTTATTGTGACAGTTCATAAGGTGAGTGACTTTTCTTTAATGTATTTTCACTACATCGAAAAATATTGCGCTTAAATTATTGCTCTACATGATGTAACGATACGAATGTCATGACTTAAGTGAATCATAACAATCAATAAATAATTTTTAATGGATCAAAATACCTGGGGCCGATAATGGGGACTTCTGGTTAAACGAGTAAGAAAATAATTAGAGTCTTCTCTTGCAAGAGAATCTGAATCCATTTATTTATTAAATCACACTAAATGTAAGCTGTATTAATTAATTAATCTATTTTTATGATTGTATTTAATGCTTTTGAAACAAATTTGTTCAATTTTAGACCTAAGTCTAACTGAAAATTTTATCAGGATATCTATTTTTTTTTTTTTTTACTTCATACTCTATGAAAGTTTTAAAATTGTGTAACTGATCTACTCTGAATTGCATTTATTATTTAATTTATTTGATTAGCTTGAAATTTATGAGGTTTATAAAATGTAAGTAAAAATTATTAGATTTAAAGGTTTGAATCATAGCATTATTACATATCTTTGCCTTATGTGTAAACAAGAAAGGTGTAGTTGTCTAGCAATTATTTTTTTGAAAAAGACATCTTATTCATCTTTACTTTCAATTTTTTATAAATATTTGAACTGTTTATTCTTATAAGTACTGAACTAGCAAGAACTTTATTTAAAATAGTAAAATTGCGAAAAGGAAGCTAGTATTTTCATATATTTGTGATTATCCAATTGTTTTTGGTTTAGCTATTATTTTGATTTTGAACATTTACTTCGAAAATTTTTTTCAAGTCAGAATTATAACTTTTGATTTTTTTGTTGTTTTTGTATGCACGTATCAGCCGGTCTCTACATAGACCAAGTAAATGCTGAAAGTTTAGAAACTAATTTATGTTTTAATTGTTACAAAAGCATTAGAATTAGTGCTTAAACTCGAAGCCTTTCATGTAGTTTACCTAAATGACTGAGTAAGCATGCCTCTCTTGGGTAATGCTCGTATTTCTCAGTTTGAAAACCGCTGCAATTGCACATTATTTTTTTTTATAAGTCTGCTTTTACAGATTGACATGTGTGATTTTTATTAAATTGTTTTAATTTTCATATTGTTAATTAATTGTTATTCTCATTTGAAATAAAAAAATCTTTTATTTATTTCTTTTTAAAATTAATTTTTCATAAAAACTTATTGTCATATAATAAAAGTTTTAACGATAAAGAAAAAATGAAAGTTAAATTTTTTTTTCATTTGGCAATCCTTAAATACGAATTTTTCATGTCAACCAAATTCTATGATATTTATTATTCTTGAATTTGGTGTATTAATATTGTTATATACATAAGTAGGTATCTATATTTTATGTTAGCAGAACCAGGGGTCTGTTCAGGTCAAATTTGCTACCGTTTAGCGGTACCTTCACAAATTAACTTTAGGAAAAACGATAGTTGCACAAAATACTTTTTCTTAAAATTTTATTTTTGTATCCCTTAAGAAAAGATAAATCCATATTTTTATGTTAATTTTTTAATATAATTTTTAATTTTTCACAAATTACGTCTAAATTTTCACAAAATAGGTACCTCTCAGAAAAACCTAGACAGACCCCTGAGAACTATATGAAGTCATTCTTTCATCCCTTCAGTAGGTCGAGAAAATGAGCAATGTAAGGTTAATGTAATGTAAGGTAAGGTAAGAGTTAATGTAAGGTAGGCAAAGTGGAAATTTTGACAATTAGAAAATTTTCATGATACCATTAGCTTCTTGTGTTTGATTTTCTTTAAAATTATTTAGTTTTACAAGGTCTATTAATTTTTGCATCTGTGGCCACTTATCAAGTTAACATTCAAAAACTGTGATCATTATCTAGTTTTTCATCTTTGTCACTAAATTTTTATTAAAATTCAGTTTGAAGCTATCAAACATAGAATAATAAAGCTGTAATATAAGTTTGATATCCTGGAAAGTTAACAACACTTCCGAGGACAGTCATGACATTAATTGTTTTATAAAGCTACATACAGTATTGCGAGATTAATATGTATAGGTGACATTTTAAGTCATCATTCTCCTGAATATTTTCGGATGCAAATCTATTGTAAGGTTTATAGATTTTTATATTTTTAGAAAATTTATGGTATTCACTTACGCAAAATATCCTCTTTAACTTCATTGAAGTCTTTTTATAGGAAATTATGGTCAAACTATAGTCCTAAAAACATGGGTGGCTGACGTACTTCAAATAATAGGTTTTTAAGAATATTTACAGATTTATTTGCCCCTTTTTCTACTTCCCATTTATTCATCTAGTTGACGCTTACTCATTTATTTGCTCTCTGTATCAGGTATATTTCACTTAAAGGGTTGAAGTGTTCAAAGCGATTTTAGAAGCGTGGCTGGCCCTTTGACAGTGGTAAATGCATCCTCCTTCCGCTTTTTGTAAAGATGCAATCCCCCCTTTTTTTAAGGGAAAAAAAAATTATTTTTTAATTTTAAGAAAAGAGATTGCAGTGCAGATTACCGTAACTACTGCAAATTATTTTTAGGCTAAGTTGAATTTGTATAAGATATTTTTCTTATATTAACTTGAGTATTTTGAGTTCCATTTTGAAGGGCACTTATCTAGCTTGATATATTTTGCAAGATTAGTGCTCTTTAAAACTGAAGGTGCCTTTGTTTTTTAAAAAAGTACCATGACCTTTTTTATTTTCAGGGAGATCTCTGTATTTGTAAGAGCAATATGTTGCAAAAAAGGAGTTATGTTTCTTTCATGTGATTCCTTCTTTATGTGGAAAATTATTTGAATGCATAACTAAATATTTGCCTTTTAATAATTTTTCTAATATTTCAAAGCCAGAAGCTTTAAATTTTAAAATCTGGTAGGTAACTAGGTTTTACAGAACATATTTCAGTGAATAAAATGTAAAAAAGAAAAGTGATTGAAAGATATTAGTTACGTTATAAATAAGGGAAATAGCGTTTTCCATAGGGCTAACACGAATAGAGTATAGTATTCTGCCTAAAGAGGACTCTTGAAATAAAGTTGTATGTATACTTATTTTCATACAAATTTGAAATATAATACAGTTAAACTGTATATAATTAAAAAAATATCATTTTTCGTTTTAAACATTTAATATAGCTGGCTAAAATCTCATTAAATGGGATTTAGTTGATACTCCGCGCGTTTTTTAAAATTGAATTTTATCTATGTTCTTTTGGTTACATAAACATAAATAAAAATTCTAGAATTCTTTTATTATAATCAAAAATATGCTCTATTTTAGTTGACAGTTCTACTACTTCAATAAATGAAATGAGCGTTGTAGGCAAGCTATTTATAGTTTGGAAGTTTAAAGAAGATTTAAAGAAAAACTTGCTTAAAATTCCAAAAAGAAAAATCTAAGCTGCATAAGCGAGGCAAACATGGATTTAAATTAAAATTTGTTTTTTTTTGTCTTTATTTTATCTATCATATTCAATGTAAGTGTGAAAGCGTTTGATCTACTGTGGTCGAATTTGAGCAAAAGATTGGCAACGTTGAATAGGAAATATGTGTACCTCTATCCTGGTAAAAAAGACATTCTGCGTCATTGAATAAAATAAAGAAGGAAAAAAAATCCTTCAACAGCTGCAGAGAAAACGCCTGTTACTGTCCGAAATACTTTTTCCAGGTGTTTTGGGGTCATCTTGTTCTCTGTGACACAAATTATAAATTTCATGTTGATGAGTCAGAAACAAGGTCACTATCACCTGCCATCGGTATTTTTCTAAAATTATGGGATGATCGATTCGGTAATTTTTTTTATTATTCTTAAATTTAAATTTGTATCCTGTCTTATGAAATATGTGAAAATAAATGAATAAAACGATTTTTTTTGGTGTTCATTTCGGAATAAGTATTTTAAAATATAATAAGAATATAAATTAGGCGAGACATGGTATTTAGCGAATATTTTGGACGAACACTATGCGAATGTTGTAATCCAATTATATTTTTACATAGACGATTGCCTTTTGTAAAGGCATACAATCAGAATAATAATCTTTAAGTAACATGAGCATAAAATATTGTATAACATATAGGAATTTGGGTTAAAGAAGTTAAAGAAGATATAATAGCTTAAAAAAAAAAAAAAACGCGAAATTTCTGATCTACAAATTTGTTACGATTTGTATTATTTCTTTCTCCAGTATAGATTCGTTAAATACGATAAATGATAATTTTTTTTGAAGCTGATGTTTTTAAAATTCACCAAAATGTCACTTCTCTTCTTACACAAAACACTTCAATTACTAGGATTATTCTGTAGTACAGATTTTAGTCCTTCAAAATTTTTTTCTTTTCTTCAGTTAGGTGAAAAACTAATAACTTTTGATCTAATGTTAGGATTTTTATTTATGAAGCTAAAATGCTTCGACATTATATGATGCTAAGTTTCGATTTTATGAAACAAAACAGTGTTGGTGGATAAATCATGGTTTTTGATTAAAATCGGATTTTTCGATGAATATTTTATTTCTTTTTATATTTATCAATTGGAACTGTAATTAAATGTATTTATGGCGCTTAATATTATTTAAAAGCCATATTATAATTAAAGCGCTTAATATTTCTGACTCTGACTGTTTAAATTATTTTATAATCATGTAACTTTTATCTCCATTTAGTCTTTTTAATTTATTTTATATTATTATTATATCTAATAATAATTTTTTAGTATTATCCTATTTAATTATTTCTCCGACAAACAAACAAAAACTTCGATTTGAATGAAGTGAGTTGGAAAAAAAAAATCACAACCATAAGTATTAATTATACTTAATAAAAATATTTTTGACTTAAAACAGTGAATTCTTAAAAAAAAAAAAATAAATAAATAAAATCAAGTGATTTAAATCAATATTTTTTAAATTATCTAGCAATTTAAATGGATTTTAATAATGGTTTAAATCAAGTGATTATATCAGAAAATAAATATACGTTTCCTTAGTATGTTTATTGCAAGATGTCGAGGCTATACAGCAGTGTTTCCCAAACTTATTACTTTTACGTACCCTTTCTAAATTTTTCGTAACGCAGTGTACCACTAATAATAAAAAAAAAATGAATGTGTTTTTTACTATAAAAAAATTGCACAAAAGTTGAAAATCACAACTGGCTGTTGACACCACTGTTAACTGTTAACTCGGCGAAAAATAGCCAGTCGAAAAATACGTAATCGTAAATTTTTATGGCTAGCTTTGATTTTAAATAAAATTTTGAGAAATTTTCGTTTGTTGTAAGATATTTCGTATAAGAACCCGTACCCCCGCTAAACTGTTCCCGTACCACTGGGGGTACGCGTACCACACTTAGGGAAACACTGCTATACAGTAAAAAATATTAACTGACCGATTTTATATTTATGTTCTTAATTTGACCTTGCATGAAAATAAAAATGATATAACATTTTTGTAAACTACTTTTCTAAATATAGACTAAAAGAGGAGAAAGTAATTATATTTTTATTACGCTTAACGCATTGTTTCATATAGGCGGGGGATGGGAAATTTCTGATGGTGATAAATAGTTCAGAAGATTTTACCTGGAAAAAATGCCTGGAGTTTTTTTTTGTACTTTTAATGTCTTTTAGGGTGCTGAACATGAATCTGCTTTTTGCGATCACATTTTTTCCCGGGAAATATTTTTTTTTTCCTCTCTGCGGAAAAAAACCAGGAAGAATCCTGTTTTTTGCATATTTTTTTTTTTTTTTTGTTGGGGTTTAAGATAAGAAAATTTCTGATGGTATGTTTGAAAACAAAAGAAAATCAACCTTTTTATTCTTCATCTACAATACCAGGGGTCTGTCCAGGTCGAATTTACTACCGTTTAGCGTACCTTCACAAATTCAATTTTTAGGTAAAACGGTAGTTTCACAAATTCAACTTTAGGAAAAACGGTAGTTTCACAAAATGCTTTTTCTTAAAATTTTACTTTTGTATCCCTTAAGAAACAATAAATCTATATTTTTACCATGTTTTTCTATTGATTTTTTAATATAATTTTTATTTTTTCACAAATTATGTCTAAATTTTCACAAAATAGGTACCTTTCAGAAAAACCTAGACAGACCCCTGAATACGTCTGTGGTGTTATAAATCAATGAATTGTGAGAACCCGAATAATGAATGACATTGGAATCAGGGACCACGCTGCGCATTCGCCATCTCGCCAAATGCAAGAAAATCGTATATTCGGCGAAAAAAATTGTGTTTTATCGAAAGTATTGGCGAATGGTTTTTTCTAGTGCAAAGAAAACTGTATTATCATCTCGAGCCTGAGAAGGAAAGATCAAAAGGAAAACGTCGCTATTACGCGAACTATATTAAGTCCAGATAATGTATACATAAAGCAACAAGAGAAATTATGTAAGCATGATACGAACTACCGTTAAATACAGATTACCATGTTCGTCGCCGGATCACGCGATATCGCACGACGTTAATCTTTCCTGCAGTTTGTGTCAATAAAACAAAGTGTAGAAAGATGCATATTATCATCCAACTATTTTTGCAGTAAATTTTTTTATTTCGTGACAATAACTTATACAATAACGTGACATTAACCCCTTAACGATCAGTTAATTTTCAAGAAAACGGTCATAAAAGTGCCTATTTTGCCAAATACACGTATTTGATTAGTGCTGACATCTAGTTTAAAATAAACTAACTATCTACAATTACCTTAAAAATATCCTGGTACTGCCATCTGGTGTGTAAAATGAGAAATAAAATGTTTTCTGGGTAGAAGAAATGAATTAGTTTTATTCTTATTGGCGCGTTACTACTGAACACTCCAGCCCGGAAATTTCACGGGAGCGAGAAATAAAGGGCGAAACCTCACCCCGTCATTTTCACGGGAGCGAGAAGGAAGGGGTTATCATAATGTAGATTTAGGTTCATTCTTATATTACTGCTATGGTCTAAAGTTAGGATTTTTGTCCGACGATTGTTGAAAATACGGATAAAAACGGGGGGTTATCGTTTGAGCTCAAATCTCAGATCAATTTGTTTTTATAAATAATATAGTTAAAATTTAATTTAAAAGTTAAAACTATAGTCGCCACTTAAAATATATTGGTCGCCAGTGGCGACCAGGTGACCTTATTTCACGAGTCCTGCTAATGAGTGTAAATTATAATAACGCGTCGCACTGTCAATAATAAGTCGCGATATTTTCCCAATTATCTAATTTTTAGATTGGTGTCAATATTTTTGTGCCCAAAATAAAATTTTGCAACATTCACGGTATATATCGTATTTAATAAATATCACATTGGATAACATTCACGATTTTGTCATATTTGATGCACCTATGAGTGAGTATCTCCAGCAGTTGGTGACCTGGTTAAATCAGAACCTAGCTAACTTGTCCTCATGGTACCACTATTCAATAAATACCGATTTTTTTAGAAATTGTTTTTTTTTTGTTGAATTTTTTATTAATAATGTTTATTTTTCTTTAAGAGATAATGATATAAAGTTTGCGAATTTGTGATAAAAAAAGACGTGAACATTTAATTATTTTTTTTAATGGTTGGTACTAAAATGTTTTAAATTTAGAGTTTAATAAATTTATAAGTCTTGAAATTAAAATGCCGTTTGGACTAAAAAGATTAAGCATATTTATGTTTAACATTAACACTGACGGTTACATAATATTTCTTCAATTTTCGATAACCTATGTTACCCTGCATATTTGTTTCTACTACGTTTTATTTTATTATTTTTGTTATTTCAATTAATAACATGTTAGTAAAAATAGTAAAATTAGATAGTTCCTACTAAGGGACTATCCACTAATTATAAACACGGGATTCATCGTTTCAAGCATTTTGAGAATTCAGACATTTTACGAAAAAGAAAGTCAAGAATTTTACATTATAAATTTTTTATGAATTTAGGGGTCATACGCTTATTTATTATTATCAGCAATGCAGTAACAAATCTTGTAAGGAGAAGCTTTGTAGGTTCGCATTTATAGATCAAACATAGCCTTTTATCCAATCAAAAGTTCAGTAATCTTGTTTTATAGAATTTTTTAATGCTGAGTTGAGGGATCATTCCCTAAATTATTTTTGTACTTAATTGTTAACCAGCGTTTCCCGTTTTGAATATATTGAAATCCTATTATTTGATTATGGTAAGGAAACAGTATTATTTGTATATGATTCGGTTGCAAATTTTAATGTTAAATAATTGATACCGATTGTTTTTTAAAAAAATTAATTTTTTATTATTAATCTTAAATTTTATATATATATTGCTATCAGATTATTATGAATTGTTCAATGCTCCATTAATAAAATATTTAAAACTGATACATCTTTCTATTCTAAAGAAAGTAATTCTGATATTAAAAACTTTTGCAATAAAACTTGTCTATATAATACTATAAATAGAGTAAATTATATTTTATAAGTTTGTTGTTTGCCCTTGTTTAAAGTAGTCCTGAAAATGGTCTGATTTGTTTTTTGAAAAATCTTCTATCGATTCTGATTAATATTATTTGAATTTTCGACCGCTATTTCTCGATTGTTCGATTGAGTGAAAAGAACTGATTACCTTTTTAATTGTTTTAGATTAAGACTTTTGTAATTTCAAAAATCATTCACTTATTGGTATGGATAAACTACTGTGATAAACACATATTTAAGCGCAATCGCTTTGAAAGAATGAATGCTAACTGATTTTTCTGGTATAAAATAATTTCGTCCAAAATTATTTATAAAAGGTTAGTTATTACTTGTTCACTTTCATTAGCTACACTAATGTCGTTGCGGAGCAACGTGAAAATTACTTGGACTGCTATCATTGTTAAGCAATCTCATTATGCTTTTGAATTTTTTAAACAATTGAAGTAATATGGTGAAATATCCAAAAATTTAGATAAACATTAGCCAAGTTTCGGATTTTTTTGAATAACCTATTGGGACCTTATTTATTTAAATCTATCGGGGAAAAGCCGTGGTGGCTCAGCATTCGTCTCCCAATGAGGTGAAACCGGATTCGAATCCCAGCAATGGCTCGTCGATTCGAATTCCACACCCGGCTCGCACCGACCACAGTGCTGACGAAAAATATCCTCAGTGGTAGACGGATCATGGGTTAAAGTTCCCTTGTCCTCAAACTAACTGTGAGTTCCATCAAAAAGTACTCCACGAAGGCAGAATATCTCCCAATACTTGATCCTGGAGTTCCTTTGTCTTCTGGATTGGGTTCAAAATGACAAGGCTACGGAGTTTATAGTCGTAAACTCAAAATTGGTTTGGCTGTTCTACGGTTAAATAAAATAAATTCTATCGGGAAAAAATCAATTAATAAAACTTGTCTGACTTCACTTCGTAACTTAAATTATAGTTTGTACCATGTAATTAAGATAATCACTCGAACTTAATAAGTCAGTTATTAGATAAAAAGTTATTCATGATTTCCTTTTTCTCCTGTACATTAACAATTTGAAGATGTGTAAGTTTGTAAAATTATAATTATTATAGCAATTATAGAAAACGTGAATGCACTGCTGAGATTTCCTATCTATTTATAGCGTTTATTTTAAACTCATACGAAATGTATTTATTTTATTTAGTAAATTTAGATTTGCTTTCCTGGAAATTGTCTATATTTGTAGCGTTTATGTTTGAAGGTAATTTCGTTGATTCTTACTTCACAGGATGTCCTCCATAATTAGGCAATTATTTTTAATTTCTTTTCTGAATTGTTTCGAAATTCACGATATAAAACTAAATTTGGCTTTTTAAATGAGGTTTTCGAAAAAAATTCGAGGTTATTCGAGATTTTCGAATTCCTATGGCAAATCCTATGTAATGTTCGAGTTCGTGAATTTTACAAAAAATCTGGAAAAGACAGGTTTATTGTAAATTTCTTTTCTGTGGTTCTTAGTAGATTCGAATCATTTTGATGATTGGTTTTGCCCAACTCTAGTTCCTAGCTTCTAAAGACTCTCTTCTACGCCTCTTATCTTCAGGAGAAATTGGTGAAAAATTATATAATAACTTTCTTTTCCTGTTTTTTTTTTTTTTTTTTTTTTTTTTTTTTTTTTTTTTTTTTTTTNTTTTTTTTTTTTAGATTGTTTGCATTTGTTTTTTAATCTTTTTTTTTATATCTTTTTCTATTTATTTCTTTATTTTTTTTCCATTTATTTATAATGGTTTACCTACTGATTCAAGCATATCAGTGGCGATGATTTATTTTATTTTTATATTACAACCGTCGTAAAACGGCCGATCCAATTTTGAGTTAACGATTACTGCAGTGTTCAACTCCGTAGCCTTGTAATTTTGAACCAAATCCAGAAGACAAGATAACTCCTGGATCAAGTATTGGGGAGAAGTTTGCCCTCGTGGAAGACTTTTTTCATGGTACTAACTCGCATTTGCGTTACATGCAGTGAAAAACCACGAAAACTTTTCACATTAGTCTGACGGCAAGGGGACTCTAACCCATGATCCGTCTACCACTGAGGATATTTTTCGTCAGCTCTATGGTCGGTGAGGGCCGAGTGCGGAATTAGTGACGACCAGCCATCGCCGGGATTCGAATCCGGTTTCACCTTATTGGGAGGCGAACGCTCTATCCCTTGAGCCACCACTACCCGGAGATGATCTACTGACTTTATTCAGAAATTTTCGGTGAAAATTAGACATATTTCTTTTAATCAAATATAAACATTTGTTTTACCGACTCCGTCTGGCACAATTTAAAAAATATTATAATGTCAGAAAAATCAAACGTTAAAAAAAGTATTGTTTTTATAATGACAGATTTTATTTATTTATTTTATTTTACTTTCGCAATAAAGCGAGGAATTTCTGTACTATTTTATTTCAGGGTTCATGCATTCCTTTTTATTTAAATATGACGATATACAAAATCACAGAAATAAGTGTCATTAAGTGATCTCTTTCAATCCTTTTATTTGCGAGTTTTTGTTTACACAATCTATTTTTCTGTTCTCAGGTCAAATGGTTTTTTGAGTTATGTCATGTAAATCAATCATTTTTTTTGATGATTTTTTGAGTTACATCATGTAAATCAATAGTTATTTTTTTAGTGATTTTTTGAGTTATATCATGTAAATTAATCGTTTTTTTTAATGTTTTTTTTTTTTATTTATATCATGTAAATCAATAGTTTTTCTTGTTGAAGAAATTAAACTATTAAAGCCATTATCTAAATCCTAGGTTTTAATTTTATATTTTGAATATATTATTTTATTTTTTACTTGATTTGAAATTCTGTAAAAAGTTTTTGTTTTGCAAATTTTAAGTTAATTGTTCCTTTTATAATCTGTGTTGGGCGTAAAGCAGGGTTGGGTTTTTGACGTCAAAAAGTGGTTTTTGACATGACAAGGGTATAATACTGGTTTAAACCGTCAAAAACCCGTCAAAAATGTCAAAAACTAAAGTTTGCCACAAAAATATATAAACTTCAAAACTACCAACAGTTGCCATGCATTATATTGAAATTTAATTATACTATAGGTAATCAGCAGGTTTTAAGATATTTTTTAATTAAAATTAAGGTAAAATAACAGATTTAAAATCTCAGAAATTTATATTCAAATGCATGTGCAGAAAAATTTTGCACAAAATATTTTTAAATATTTATATTTTTAAAAAAAAAATTTTTTTTTTTGATACTTAAGAAAATTAAAAGTTTATTACTATGCATTTTTGACATATAAGGAACATATAACTAATATTTATAAGGAACTTACAAGTTATGTTGTATAAATACAAACTTGATACAAGTGTATAAAAATTTTTTTTAATGTTATACCGAATATCTTTATTATCCAGTATGTTAATTTGAATTTAAAAGTAGTTATATTTGTGAATAATGATAAATATAATTCATATTGTTTATTATATTTATTTATAATTATTACACTTATCATTTTAAAACAATTTTTATCTCTTAATTTTTTTTTCTCCACTTGTATTAAGAATACAAATAATGCATATCTTGAAAGCAAGAAGTAATTATTCAACAGCTGAATATTTAGATATTCAACAAAACTATATAGTATTCAGCAAAATGAAATTCACAAGTATTTGGATAAACTAAATTTTCAGCATAGTAAATGAATAGGCTGAATATACTGTAAATCGACACTAACTACTCTGTGTATTTAACAGAAAGCACTTAAATTTGTATTGTCTTATGTTAAAAAGATTATTAAGAAGATTTAAAAGAATATTAAAAAGATTTTTCTTTAAAAGATGTCTAATGTACAAAACTGCTAATGTTTATCTTTAAAAATGTCTAATTTTTAGTATAATCTATACTATACACTAAATTTGGTTATAAATAAATTTCTTAATAATATCACTGCAGATTTTCAATAACACATGAAAATGAATACATAATATTACAAAAGATGTGAGTTTTCAAAAGTACAAGATTTTGGTTACTATTCAAAATATAAGTGTTTCTTCAAAATTTTAAATTTATTTTTTCTAGAACATATTTAGAAACACTATCCCTTATAAAAAATATATAAATTTTATGTATTAATTAAATTTCACATACGAATATAGGTTTTTGACATTTTTGACAGTGAGGTTTTTGACGTGACGGTTTAAACCATGGTTTAAACTGTCAAAAACTGTCACATGTCAAAAACCTGCCAACCCTGGCGTAAAGTAATAATTTAAAAAAAATTTTCATACTTAAACTGACTTTTTATTTTCATATTTGTATTTGAGTGAATAATTCTTTGTTGAAAATTTACACAAAAGTGCCGCGATGGCTCAGGGGATAGAGCGCTCGTCTTCCAATGAGGCGAATCGGGTTCGAATCCCTGTCGATACGAATTCCGCATCCGACTTGGTAGACTGATCATGGGTTAGAGTCCCCTTGCTATCTGGCTAACCATGAGAGGTTCTCTTGGTCTTCCTCGCCATGTAACGCAAATGTGAGTTAGTTCCACCAAAAAAGTCCTCCACGAAGGCAAATTTCTCCTAATACTCGATCCAGGAGTTCACTTGTCTTCTGGATTGGGTTCAAAATTACAAGGCTACGGAGTTGAACATTAGTAGTCGTAAACCCATAAAATTGGGTCGGCTGTTCCACGACGGCTGTAAAAAAAATAAAACAATTATATACAATACACTTTATTTGAAAAGATTATTTCTTTTAACCCAAATTTCAAATATGTACTCTCTATGGTATACTTGCGCTGAAATAAAATTTTTTCTTCTTTTCAGATTAAAAAATGAGCAAACAAAATGGACACCACAACTGGCCCAGGGACGTTGGAATAATCGACATTGAAATTTACTTTCCCTCCTACTATGTGGATCAAGAGGAATTGGAGGCTTTTGATAATGTCTCCAAGGGAAAGTACACCATTGGTTTGGGCCAAAACAAGATGGGCTTCTGTACGGACAGGGAAGATATCAATTCCATGTGTCTCACTGTGGTTGAGCAACTGATAAAGAAGAGAAATCTATGCTACAGCCAAATAGGGAGACTTGAAGTTGGTACAGAGACTATAATAGACAAGTCGAAGAGTGTCAAGACTGTGTTAATGGAACTTTTCAAAGAGAGTGGAAATCATGATGTTGAAGGCGTTGATTCGACTAATGCGTGCTATGGAGGAACTGCTGCTCTTTTCAATTCTGTAGCATGGGTGGAATCCAGTGCATGGGATGGTGAGTATTCAATAAGAATTAAAGGGCAAAATTTGTAATAATGACCAGTTGGAGTACTTTTAAAAGTGGCCATTTTTACAAAAATTGACAATTTTAAATGGTTACAAAAACTGTTGATATTAATAATGAAAGGCATTTCTCAAATTATGGTAAATATTGCAATGTTTGTTTCTGAAATGAAGAAAAATTTTAAGAAACAAGCGTTGGGAACAAGCTTGAAATGCCCTTCATATTAATAATGAAAGGCGTTTCTCAAATTATGGTAAATATTACAAGGTTAATTTCTAAAACGAAGAGAAATTTTAATAAACAAGCGGGAAGTTAGAAACAAGCATGAAATGCCTTTCATATTAATAATAAAAGGCATTTCTCAAATTATGGTAAATATTGCGAGGTTCATTTCTAAAATGAAGAAAAATGTTAAGAAACAAGCGTGAAGTTAGAAACACGCGTGAAATGCCTTTCATATTAATAATGAAAGCATACCTGCCAACTTTTACGCATTTGGCGTAAAATTTTATTTTTATATTTAAAGTGGTTGTAAATATATACTATTTTTTCTTTTATAAACTTAATTTTCAAATGATTTTGATTACCGCTATTCCTAAAAAAAACTAAGTCTATATAGTAATATGCGTTACTCTCATAGTTGTCAGCTTAAGCTCTTTCAAATACAACAAATTTCCTTGCGTAAAATTGAAATTTCATTCCCATTTTAATACCACTGGGGAAAATCATATGGGAAGGGATTGAAAGTTGGCAGGTATGTGAAAGGCATTTCTCAAATTATGGTAAATATTGCAAGGTTCATTTCTAAAATGAAGAAAATTTTTTAGATGGTAAAGTATTGTTAATAATTCCATATTTGTTTGAAAAAATAAACAATAAAATAGACGTGGGGTGCATTTTCCACAAAAAAAGGCAGTCATGTGGCAATTGGAAAATTTTTAATTACCATTTGTTATATCTAATTGGTTTATGACTTGAGTCCACTATTAATTTTGCCCTATACTAAGAATCATGTTCATGCTCTGATTTTTAGAATTAAAGCCATCATGTTTATGGTACTTTAGTGGCAGTACACATTGTTATTGATGTTCCTCAATATTTTTAGTTCTTTCTTCTGAAAATGAAAATGTAATTAAGTCAATATTCTGCCAGTGATATTGTACATATTTTTTTCTAATACAACAAAAAGTTTAGTTAATGAAATTGAAACTTTATTTTTTAAGCCTTGAACATTTAATGTTCGTTAAATTTTTGTTTAAATTTTTATAAATATTAGTTCAAATAAATTTCAATATAATTATTATATAGTTACTTAGGGCCCTATATAAATTATTGCCTGTATTATTTCAATTGTTCTAACTGTTATCAAATTCTAACTTTAAGATAATAAGCATTAAAACAAAAATAGTTTTTTCTTTTTTGAGAAATAATTTTTTGTGGAGCAAGGATGCCTTTCCCTTTTTAATTATTCTTACAAAGAGAAATTACTAATAAGACTTTTTTCTGATTTCATCTTGACACAGAATATAATAATTATATTAATTCCATCTTTAACTAAGAATAATTTTCCAAATTATACTTTTTTCTTTTTTGATTTACTTTGTTATTCTTCAACATGATTAATAACAGATTAATTTTTGCCAGATATTTTAAAAATATATAACTGCATAGTTATGTATTTTTGTCTATATTATAAATAGACTTGTCTGTTATAAATAAATGCATCTATTTTAATTTATTCTTCATTTTGGCATCAATAAGGTCTGGTAAATTTTTTCCATTTGTAATGGTTATTTCTTTTTGCAGTTTAAAGATAATTTCTTTGTAAATCGAAAATAAATTTCTGAATGTATATTACATGAATTTATATGAGTTTTTGTTTGTATTTTAACTTTTTTTTCACAGTTCAAGGGAAATTTCTTTGCCAAGCAGAAATTTATTTCTAAATGCATTTACAAACGTAACTTTCTGCTTGTATTAATAATTTCCTGTTACAGTGTAAGGTTCCTTTTTACAGTGTTTGCCTTGATGAAATTTTGTAACATTTTAAATTTTAGCATTAGAGGTGTCTTTAGTTGAAAAACTCTATCTTTTGATAATTTTTCAATAATTTTTTTTGTTTCAAGATTAAAAAATAAATTTTTGTATTGAAATTTTTACACCTTCATCTTAGAGGTATAAATACATGTTTGTTTGTTGAATGTGTAAATTAGTATTAAAAGCTGTTTTTTTTGCCATTTTAGGTCGCTATGCATTAATGGTAGCTGGTGATATAGCAGTATATGCAGAAGGAAATGCTAGACCTACAGGTGGAGCTGGTGCTATAGCTATTCTTATTGGCCCAAATGCACCTATAGTTTTGGAACGAGGTAATTTTTTTATTTGAATTTTTAATTTGTTTTTCTTGTTTTATAGTTCTAAATTAAAAATTAGTATTCGACAATTTTGATTTTTGCTACAATTTAATATTTGTAATTTCATACATTTAATTACGAGAACATGTAACTTTAATTTAGTATGAATCTGATATTTTTTTGTGTATTTTGATTTTTCGATAACTGTCTGCATGTGTTGCAAATGTGCATGCTTAGTTTTTGCTTAACTCATTGTGTATTTCCTGTATATTGAAAAAAATTTAAAGGTTATAAGAAAAAAGTAAGATTAAAAAATTAGTTTTAGTTAAAATAATTTAAAGAAAGTAGTGTAAGTGGCATTTCAATTGCATGTTTGTTAGTTTCACTCAATATCTATACATAATACAAGCGTTACTCCGAAATTTTAAAGAGATGGTCAAGGGATAAGTGTAAAACAATTAATGGTCAAATATGTAATGTATGATTCTTTTATGCTCAGATATACTAATTATTGCAATTTAATCCTATTTTTATAAATTGCTGCAATTTAAGTTTTAATAAGTGAGTTTTAAGAAGAAAAAATGATGTAAGTGTGAGAGCATATCTTTTTATTTTAAAGGGAGGATAATTTTTTTAATGTTTACAATTGGTCTATGTAAGATATGGATATAAAGGACTATTATTATTCATATCGCTTATGTTGGATTATAAATGTTAATATTATTAGTGTTTAACATTTTTATCCTTTAAATGCAAACCGAATATCCCAACTTCATTTATGAATTTTTTTTTCTACACATGTATGGTTGACTGTCTGAAGTATCCTTTTACTCACCTATTTATTCTTCAAATATCACTTACATTATAAGTTTCTTTTAACTGATTCTAGTATAGAGTAATTTTAAACGATAGAAATGGTCTTTGTTTTGCTTTGCTTTGGTTAGAGAAATGAGAAATATTAGTTTTTCCTGAATACATTATAATTAAATGCAGAATTGATTACCAACTGAGTGATAAATTATTGTATAGTCACACTTATTATGAGTACACTCTTTTCATAACTAAGATAAGTAGTTTAAAGGGCCGGGAGAGCCTGGTCGGTAGGGTGCTGGGCCGATGTCCGAGAGTTCGTGGGTTTGAACCCCGACGGCTGGTCTCCCCATGTAGTAAAGTGACTGATGCACGTTAAATCTGTTGAGTCGCAAAAGTCCTCCATGTCCCCATAACAAATTAATACCTCTGGGGGTACTGGATTGGAGATTGATCGTTCTCTGATTCACGTCAAAATTACGATCTGTGGTTGAATGGGTCCGCCCTATAAACAGGTGCGCCATATGGTGTGGCAGAAGTCGAATTCTTGGCCATAGAGGGCGCCACTGGAAAACAAGAAGAATCGCATCCCCTCTGCATAAACAGGCATATGTCAACAACAAAAGTAGTTTAAGGAATTCTCACTTATCATTATGCTTTGTTAGAAAATTTTTGCTCCTACACAGAAAAATAAAATTCCCAAGTGATATTTTAGGGACTTTTTTGAAAGACATGCGTACATTTTTGGTTTAAATTGTTGAAAAAATAAATTAGCCCCAATTATTAATTTCTATATTTAGTATTTGCTTGATTTATGTCTATTAATTAATGAGTATTATTTTACCAGGTTTGCGCTCTACTTACATGGAACATGTGTATGATTTCTATAAGCCTAATCTCATGAGTGAATATCCTACAGTTGATGGAAAGCTTTCTGTTCAAAGTTATGCCAAAGCACTCGATAAATGCTATGAGGGATTTTGCAGAAAGGCAGAGAAGCTCTCTAAAGCCAAAAGTAAGCAACAAATTTAGATGAAAATTTTTATTTTATTGAATTACCAAATAAAAAATCTGTTCTGGGTATTTCATGGGTACTTTTATTTGCTTTGAATTTCAATATAACTTTCTTTTAATACAAAATTAATTTTCTGTAGACTATTGATCAGATTCATGACACAGATATGCGTGCCTTACATAAAAAGTCTTGATATTTTGCAAAATATGTGAAGTTTTAAATATTTCGCTGTGTAATATAAGCAAAAAAAAAGTTTAAATATAACTCCTAAAAATAAATATAAAATGTATATGAGTGAGGAATCAAACAGTTCCGAATTTTTTCTATAGTTTTCAAATATATTAAAAGTTGGTTATAGCAAAAATTCGTAGTTGAAATTTTTGCTATAGTGAGCAAGCAATACACATATTTAATGTTATGCAAATATTTAAATAAATACACATATTTAATGCTGAAATCTCAATAATCAGATTGAAAAAATGAAATAGGCAATTTTAAATTTTTTCTTTTATTTTGAGCAACTCTTAAGCTATCTACAGAAAGCTGTTTTTACCTACAGATTGACTTGCATAGCTCTGTACCTCATGAAGGCAGAAATGTCTATGACAGGAATGCTTGATCAATAAGTTTTGAAAAATTTTTTTTTTTTTTGAGGAATGAAATGAAATACTTTTTTTGTTATTTTATTAGAGTGAATGTCGATTTTAATAGTAAGTTGTCCTGTAGGGAAATAAGGTGGCATGATTGAGGAAATTATGTTCATTTTTCGTTTCCTGTCTTAATGCTTGAAAGTGTCATTTTAAATTATTCAACGAGCTTTTGACTGTGTACCTATGAAAAAGTTGATTGTCTTTTAATTACCTTTGGAAATGATATTCTGATTCCAATGCTTTAACAATATGAAATTTAGGCTTTAATGTTTTGTTAAAGTATCATTAGATTAATTATTAATCATATTTTGGTAATTTTTTTTCTAACCTTAAAGACTTATTTTTCATGTGTGTATGTCTTTTAAATAGGAATTTATGTTATTTTTTAATTGACCACTTTTCGGGTTAAAAGTACCCAGAAATTTAGAAATCCTGTCCGCAATCAAACATAAAAATGAAATTTGTAGCATGGAAGTACTTTGTTTGTTACAAATGTGTTTGATTTTTCTTGTAAAAGAGATTAGTCCCAGAATAGTGTGTAATAGCCTTTTTCTGTTTAAGGTAAAAAGTGGTTTACTCTCAGAATGTTTGTAATAACTTTTTCTGTTTAAGGTAAAAAGTGGTTTTGTCTCAGAATGTTTGTAATAACTTTTTTCTGTTTAAGGTAAAAAGTGGTTTTGTCTCAGAATATTTGTAATAGCTTTTTTCTGTTTAAGGTAAAAAGTGGTTTACTCTCAAAGACTTGGATGCTATGCTATTCCATACTCCATATTGTAAGTTAGTTCAAAAGAGTTTGGGACGTCTTGCATTTAATGATTTTAAAAGAAATCTAGACTCCGGAGCAGAGGAAGAGTACAAAGGACTGGAAGTGTATCGGTAATTGAATATTTTCTTTTCATATAGTACAACCATGTTTTCACGTTAATGTAATATATTTTACTGAAATAAAATAAAAGCTGAAAAGCATAATTTTTGCTGCTGTAATTTTTGATCATTTTATTCAGTATATATTAATAAATTAGCTAAGTACATGTTCTTTTTAATTTTCAAGTTTAAGTATAACGCAAGTGTACTGTGTAAAGTAACAGTATTCTTTTTCATAATGGAATATTTCTAAATATTTATAAAATTTATAGTTATTGAATAATGTTAATGTTTAAAAGCAACTTAATTATGTTTTTATTAATTTTTTTAAATTTAATTTTAGTAATTTGAAGTTGGAAGATACTTATTTTAATAAAGATGTAGAAAAGGCATTTGTGGATTTCAGTAAGGACATGTATGAGACCAAAACTAAACCAAGTTTATTAATTCCGAAGGAAGTTGGAAATATGTACACACCCTCACTTTATTCATGCTTAGTTTCTTTCATTGCCAGGTATTGCAATTTTCTTTTAAATTAAGTTTTTATAATGCAAAAATTAATACCTATCTTTTATTGCTGTTTGTATTAATTGTGAAACTATTTATATCTGATTACATTTTTACCTGTTAATCAATTTTATAAACCAATGAATCATATAGGATTTTCATTGTAATTTTTGTGAAATTATATGGAATGTTTCAGTATTCTTAAAACTATTTAAAATTAAAATGAGAAATTTGAATGTTTCAATGCATCACAATATAGAAATTTGTTTTATTTAACTCATTTTTTTTTCTTTAAGAACTATTAATGATTTAGGAAAAAGTCTCGCACACTGTCTTCTTGAAAAAAATTAATTTAAATCAGGATTAAAATATTTTTATATTTTCTGCTTTACATAAATCACAGTGATTTACAGCATTTAGAAAATTTCATTAACTGTTTATGTTTTATAAGTATTTTGTTAAAAGAAAAGTTTATAAATTTTTACTACGCAATTCTATATTTGGAATTTCTGTTATTATTTATAAAGCTCATGAAATTCTAGCTTATTTTTGAAAAAAATTCTAGTACAAGTTATGTAATTTCAAACTTTTTTCCTGATGCTTTTTCACACCGAAATCCCCGCCCCCACCTCACATTATTTTCGGAGAAACATTGCTTTGCAGGTGAAACAGTTCATTAAAATCCATCTTAAGACCTTTGTCACATTTCCAAGAAAGATCAGAAAACTTTTTCTGTTTTTAAGTTTAGTGTACTTAATTGCATTATTGAAAAAATGATTTTTAAACCCAATGAGTTAAAATAAAATATTTTAAATAATCATATACTTATGTATACAATAATTAAAAAAATGTTTCTTCTATTTTCTAGCATATACTGTGTTCCAAACATACTATGTTTGTATTAAATATGTTGGCGTGTTGATTGTATATTTGTAGTGTAAATTATTTTACTTTTGTAAAAATCATATGAAATTTTATAAAGTATTTAGCCTTTAAATTTTTTTCAAATCTGTATTAGTAGGTGGTTATTATGAGCATGGGAAACTAAATTATAACAAAAACTAACTTATCATCTTTGCTCTTAAAAGTGGCTGAATTTTTTAAATCATTCTACAAAAAACCACTGTCGAAAATGTTTGAAAGAAAATCTATTTTCTATAGGTATACTGTAAATAGGTATACTGTAAATAGGTATACTGTAATTGTGTATGCTTTTTGCTTAAAAATTTTTCAAAGCAAAATCTTTATCTTTTCTAAAACAAGTTAAAAATTATAAACTGTGTAAAGATAATTAAAAATTACTATGAAAATTATTTTTAAAATATACTGTTCACAAATAAACTAATGACTTATCATTCATTACTTATTTTTATATAGGATTTCATACAGCCACTTTTCATAATCTCATAAACAATATCTCATAAATGATGTTTCATAAATAATGAATGAACAATCGTAAATTTTTTAGCATTTTTTCTTCAAAAGCAAATTAAATTTCCTTTCATTTTATTATATTGTCTTTTTTTGTGTTTGGAATTTTTATTGGTGAGAAAATTTTTTACCAGTTTAAATAACCAGTTTTAAATATTTGTGCTATAATACTTGTACTAAATCAACTTATAGCTCTAATTTTTTGTGTATTAAGTTATAAGTAATTTAAGTTATAAATTGGGAATTAAGTTTTATGAATTTACCTAAAATAATTACTAAGCCGGGTTAAAACACTATTTGTGCAGTAGAGAACCGATTATCCGGAAAAATGGGGACCATCGCAATTCCGGATAACTGATTTTTCCGGTTTTCTGAATTGCTACAAAATGCCGTTTTTTTAATGTTTATAAAACGAAATTAAAAAATTATTTTGAAATAGTTTTAGAAATAATAAAAAATGATAAATAATAATACACTTAAGTTTAAATAAGGAAAGAAATTATGAAATAAAAATTATATACAGGCTTATATATGTTATTAATGTTATTATTAACATTAATAACATATATAAGCTATTTGTGCTTATGTGAGATTAGTCTACAAGCGGCTTTTGATCCATTCTCTAAATCAGTTCTTTCGTCAACTCGATACGCCATACGCTCTAAATAACAAAATGGGCTCAAAATCTTGCAAGAAAAAATATTTTTTTTAATGGGGGAAAATTAATTTCCTGTTCCGAATTTCATTCCGGCTATCTGGTTTTCCGGTTTTCTGGATAAGAGGTTCAGCACTGTACTATAATACTTGAACTAAATCAACTTATAGCTCACATTTTGTGAATTAAAAAATTTTTTTAAAAACATTTTTCTGATTTTTATGTTTTAGTAAAAAAATTGAAGACTTGGGTGGTATTAGAGTTGGTATGTTTTCTTATGGATCTGGGTTAGCTGCTACCCTATTTTCCTTACAATTTTCTGAAGACATCACAAAGGGATCACCTCTTCGTCACTTACACGATAGTCTTCAAAACATCAAAGCTCGCCTATCAAATAGGAAAAAGATAACTCCAGAGATGTTTACAGAAATCTTAAAACTTAGAGATTCCACTCACCACAAAGGTAAGTCGTATTGATATATGTACAGGGCGTGGAGAAAAAACAAACAACAACTGAACAAAGTCATTACATTGTAGAATAGAAGTTGACTGATTTCTTTTTAATTTGTTTGTCCATTTTCTTTGTGTCTATCTCTCTAATTATAAAATATTTTATAATAAATCTTATATTTATTTTAGCTTTTTTACTATGTCAAGCAAAAGATCTGCTATTTTTGAGTTTATTATAATTCGATTGTTATATATTATATATTATCAAATTATAATGTTTATTGCAATTTGATTGTTATATATTATATATTATCAAATTATAATGTTTATTACAATTTAATTGTTATGTATTATATATTATCAAATTATAATGTTTATTTCAATTTCATACTTATTTGAATAAATCTGTTATTTTAGAGTTAAGGCAATGAAAATTAAAGTGTGAAATCATACCTTTGCTCTGTACAAAATTTGAACTTTCTTAAGCAATCTCTTTGCTTCAGTGAGAATGGGTTTGATTAAAGGTCCAAAACTTGCAGAAAATTTTAAAAAGCGTTTGTACCTCTACATTGTCCACTTTGAAACAAATTTATTAAATTTATTTATTAGTAAAAGTCTACTCTTTTTATTATTTGTTATATTTTGTTGACTTTTTTTTAAAAATAAAATTATATAAAAAACTAATTTTTCAGTTAAATTTGTTGCACTCTGTATGTGTATGATATAGGGCAAAATTAACATTTGTTATGTGCCCAAGGCGACTAATTATAAAAAATTGCTATCAAAAAATTGTATGCCAATCACCACTTTCTTCATTTTTAAAAAACTGCATTATATTGCAATTTTTTTATATTTAAGCTTGGAATTATTATGAATATTTTAATATTTTAAAAACAACTTCATGCTTGTTTCTACATTTTTCTTCCCTTTAGAAATAAACCTTTTAATGTTTATCATATTTCAGAAAAGCAGTTGCAAAGTTTCCTACAGTTTATTACATCCTGATTTAATGAGATCCCAAGTTTAAAACAAAATTTTTAATACGTGATTAGTTTAATGTTAAAATACTTTTTAAAACTCTGTTGTTGCCAGCATAACTTAGATTTAACAAAATTGTTTATTGACTTCTGGAAAATTATCTTATTGAAGTTTTCAGAAAGAGAGTATTGTGACTGTTTGTATAAAGGGAGAATTTCATTCCAATTAAAGGCATTTAAAAAACTGTTGTATGATTTTGTTAAAAAATGGTATGCACATAAACCTAGTAGCCTGGTAATATGATTTTAAGTTCATCTATATCATTAACTCTCATTTAAATTTAGTAACGCGAACTAGTTAAAAATGATATTACTTAACATTAATGTTTAGACTGTAGCTAATTAAATTTGAAAAAATATGGTTTTTAAGAATTACAATTTTTAAAAATGAGGGAAAATTTAAAACTTTGTTTACAAATGAATTGAAAGTGCTTATTAGTTTAGAATAATTATCATGAGAATATTTTTGGTATAATTTATAGGAAATTTAAAAATACCTAAACTAAAAATGCTTTAATGCTGTACAGAATTGATATTTTTCGATTTTGTATAAAGTATTATTATTTTAATTTATTAAGACGAATTAATTTCTTTTTTAGAAAGAATATTTACCATTAATATTTGTTAAAATTTTAGTTATATACTCTATTCTATTAAAATACAGTTTTCATTTTGAAATTTTGTAATTTGTGCAGAATTATGATAAAAGCATTATAATATTTCTAAAAAAAATTGTTTTTATGTGAAAACTTATTTTTTTAAGAGTTGTTGTAGTTAAATATTATGTCCAATTTATCCTGGCTAAACTGGTTTGTTTTAAAATGTTAAGGTACACAAATAAGAATCACACTTAGATTTGTTACTTTTTAAATGAAGATCACACACAGTCATATTAATAATATAATTTTTTAAGCAAATGTTTCCTTCTTAAATGTAGCTCCATATACACCAGTTGGGAAAATAGCTGATCTTTTCCCAAGAACATGGTATTTGGAATATGTGGATGATAAACACCGAAGAGGTTATTTGCAGATGAAGGAAATACCTTCTTGTCTAAAAGTTAATGGCTGTATAACAAAAGAGGTAAATTCCCTTTCATTAAGTTTTTTATTTTCACCTATTTTTATATGTGTATGAATGTATAAAATAACTTTATTGCTAGATGAGAAGTTAGCAGTATCTCACATTGATGTGAAATAATTAAAAAATTTGTTTACAGGCATTGTGTTAAGCATTTTCATGTTTATGGTACAACATTAGCTCATTTTTGTTGAGTTTGTATGTGTTTATTCTTATGCATAAATTATTTGCCCAGTTGTTATTCTTATGTACTGGTGACAAATATTGTTTGCCCAGTATTGACTTTAAATAAGCAGTTATGTAATATGTTTTATACATATTAAATTTAAATTTTTCATTTCTGTAAAAGAATAATTATGTAAATTTTGAAATTTATTTCTGCATGCGGAGTCTAAAGTAATTTGCATGCTACTTGCATGATATGCAAAGTATTTGCATTTCATGCAACACACTTTTTCTGAAATAAATTTGCTTTATATATTTATTTTTCAATTTTCGAACAATAACATTTTCATACAGATTTATCATATAGATCTATTAGTTAATAGAGTTATAAACATGAAAACAGTTAGGTGTTGCTGTGTAAAAGTAGCAGTCCATAAAGAAACCAAATAGTAGAAACATTAGGTGTCTGTGTAATAATTACACATTAAAAATACAGAAACTTTTCCTTCCCCTCTGCTATTTTCTTCCTATGGTGCACATACTATCACTTTCCCAATAACTGAATAATAAATAAATAAAAAACTTATCAAAGATATATATGTACAAAATTCTGGATTTCAAAATTAATAATTATCAAAAAAAGCATTGTACTTTTCAAAAGAAGTTGAATTTTAGTTTATTATGGTTAACAAATGTCAAAATTCAAATATTTTATTATGAGTGGAATTTACTTAGCAAACATATTTACCTCAGTAATGGGGTATATGCAAAATGAGAATACATCGGAACTCTCTTCTAACAAGTGCAAATGGACTGCAATATTTGTTTATTATAACTGAGTGCTTAAAAAAAACCTGTTGGTAAAAAATCATTCAAGTCCATACATCCTTACTAAATTGTAATTAAATTACTTATTTTTTTTTAAAATTTATTTTTTAATTCTGTTTAATACCCTGGACAGTAACTGATTTATTTATGATAGCTATAATATTTTAGTTGGTTTTTAAACATTGTATTAAGAATAAAATTATGTAAGAATTAAAATCTTATAAGAAAAGTTGCATGGTAGCTATTTTTTAAATTTTTTTATTCATGTATTAAATTTGAATGATATAAATTAATATTTTGACAGTGATTTGTTGTCCAACTTCCGGAAGCTAATTAAAATATGTTGCTTTTGTGTATAAGTTTCCTGCAAAGTCTAAATTTTATTTTTGTATAAAAAATTTTACCGTTTATCATTATTTTTAAGTATAATATAGCAATAGAAATTAGGGTAAATTACTGCATTTGATAAAATCTTTTTAAATCTACATACATGCCACAGCTTTGTTACAAAACCTAGTTTTATTGATGGATTGTAAAATAAGGTTAAAATCAAATAAAATGAATATTTTTGAACTTAAGGTTATGAGGCTATAGAGCAATATTTTAATGACCTGTATGCATTTAACATCAGTTTGTGTGTATATAATTTTGGAACCTAGTAATCAAATTCAAGTACTAACATATATATACATATGTATATTTTAATATATATATATCAACGGTATCTCACCCATTGTGGTGGTCCTGAAAGAGTGGATACCACCTCTGGAGAACGAACTGGGTCTGCTCATTGGCAAGTCCGATTGTGCAGCTCATTGGAAATAAAAAAAAATAAAATATTTTAATATTATCATTGAATTATATGCTAATTAATTTAGAAACAATAAAACATCATTAAAATGTATCATTAAAATATTGTGAAACATCATTAAATGTTAATGGATCAGGAAGAACAAGGAAAAGCTATGAAATTCTTTAAGCGTTTAATCTTAGGCACAAAAAAAAAGTTGTATAATATTTTATTTATGTAATTTTTGAAAAAAGCTGACTATGCCCTACAAAAATCTGAGAAATGACCATCATTTGAATTTATATGCCTTTTAAATTGTGCAAAGGTGCAAAAGATGTCGAAAATCACATAATTGACATTTGTCCATATAATCACTGAATATAAGCATGAGTTTTATTTTTCACAAAATGTCTTCATTTACCAGGGAAATTTGTCTTTACCATTTTTCCCCATGCATCTCCCCTCTTTTTACTTTTAAGAATTCTTTTACGTATGAGGAAAAATGAGTGGCCAAGTGTTTTATCAATCAGTATAAAACTTCATGAAAGCTGCTTGAGGTTTTGATCTGGTACAAATGACCAGCTTAAATATTGATGACGACTGTATATTATAAAACATTCTAGGAATGAGTGATCTATCACTAAAATTCTAGTGTGCTGTATCTAGACAATATATTAAAGAATGTTCCAACCTGCACTTAATTAGGTTCTTGAAGTCTGAATTAGTTTCTAAGAGATTTGCATGTTAAATCTGTCGAGTCAAAAAGTACGCATGACAACTCAAACCTCTGGGGGTACTGATCCAGGAGTTTCCTTGTCTTCTGGATTGGTTCAAAATTACAAGGATACGGAGTGGAACAGTAGTTGTTGTAAACCCAAAACTGAGTCTTCTGTTCAATGACAAATATAAAATATAAAAAATAAAACTTACAAGAAACACGAAGACAAGTGCTCTCTATGCTGTCTAATTCAGTAAATTGATCCTGTTATGATTTTTTTTTGTTGCTGAAACTATGTCAGAGTTATAAGGAAAATTCGGCTTCTGGATTAACTCCTCTATAGTAAACTCTATAATAATCGATGTGATCTTAATATGAATAGAATTTAACTTAGTTAAATTTTTTACTATGATTGTAATTAAAATAAATAAAGAAATGAAAGGTGAATTTTTTAATTTCAAATGTAGTTTCCTTTTTCTGTGTTAGTTGTTTTCTAGGCTATCCACAACTTGTCTGCATAAGTTTAAAAACCTAACCAAATAAATAAATGGCAACGTAATGCCTTTATTTTTATCTTGAATAAACAACAAAATAATAATATATAACTACTATTAGTATATTGTGCATAGTATATATATGCATTGTTTGTCATAGTATTTTCTTATTTGTAAGTAGAGAGAGAAAATGCTGTTTTTTTAAACCACTAACTATTTAATACATGTTTATGAGTTATTGTAACTATTTTTTATTTTAAAGACAGTTTTATATGATATTTTCATTAGAAGAGTAATTTATTATTTTTTTAAATACAAAAATTAGTAAGATTTAAAAAAGAAAATGTATTGTACAACTTTGTTATAGCGACAGCGCCAAGCTTCTAATGTCACAGCTGCACGAAAATTTGAAGAAAAATATTTTAGGATGAAATAAAATATGTTTTTACCTCATAGAACTAAAAGTATCAGCACAGTAGAAAAAAACCAAATTCATTAACAAAAAATAACAAACTACCTATCACCTTGTGAAAGCACTACAGAAAATAGCAACCTAACTATCAAAAAGCAATTATATTAAAAAGAAGTTTGAGTGGATTCACTGATATACATGGCAGCATCGTCATGGTGGCATCAGCATGCAGCCAGTGCAGGAGTAGTTTCAGTGATGGGCAATTAATTACTGCAAACAACTAACAACTAAATAACAAACAGTATTTTGTTATTTAGTTTCTTATTTCTCATTAGTGATTTTGGTTTTGTTCTTACTGTGCCGATACTTTTAGTTCTCTTATGAGGTAATAACTTTTATTTCATCTTAAAATAATTTTTTTCAAATATATGTATGTATGCACCCGATTTTACGTTTTTTATCAGATTATCATTTAAAAAAATGCAGGATGTGGAGTAACTTAAAATCGGGGTAAAAACAAGGCATATATTTCAGAAATTGATTTTTATGACCATTAGGAAAAAAGTGTAATCTTTACTATTTTTTTTCTTCTGTTTTTAAGTACAATTTTAACAATATCTCTCTCGTAACTTACTTTTTTTTGACAAATTTGCTTTTTGGTAACTTTTACAATTGAGTGTTGTTTCTAAGTTTTTATGCTTTGAAACTCTTTATTAGTAGTGGGTATATCCTCTGATTTTTCTTTTATCTTCTTGGTTTTCTTCACTATCATCGAGGTCAATCAAATATTAAATCAAATATTGAAGGAATTGTAAAGTAATGGGGATATGTGTTGCTATATATGCCATCAACTATATGCCATATATATATGCCATCAACTTTGGAACATCTTCAGCCATGTAATTTTAGTCTAAAGGTTCAATGTTACATTTGGATATTGAAAAGACTGATTTAATAAACCTCTTTGAAAGGCATTTTAGTGCCTTGTGGGGTAGAATCAAATTCAGAACTTCCAGAACATTTATTTTTGCATTAGAAGCATGTAGAAGTCAATGGAATCAAGAAAAAGAAGAGATTGCCTTACTAGTTGTTAAGTGTAACGTTCTTTAAAGGATTAGATTATTCCATGATTCAATGATTGAAATTAACTCAAGAAATTTGACTCTCAAATTTTACAATTTAAGCTCGCATACTTCATATAACTACCCTTCCCATGCTTTGCCCATCCCACCACCTTTTTTTATTTTGAGTCAAGGGGGAAATCTTCTCCTGCAGACAAAAGGACAATGAGTTTGAATATAATGAACGTCAGAGCAGCTTCAAACATCTAATAAACAAGTCTTTTTCTCTCTCTATTATAAATAAATAAAAAATAAAAAGAAGAAAAAAAATAAAGAAGGAACTCAGAAGAAGTTTATTCAAACTTTGTAGAGGTAAAATGATTTCGATCTGTTAGTAAATAGAGCATTATTTTTTTAAAAAAAAATAAGTAGCATGAAATCTGGGAACGAACCAGTTAAAATGCGGGATAACGTTTAGAAGCGGGATAACACACAAAACAGACAACGTAAAACTGGGTTTCTGTATAAAAGTAAGTAAGCAATATTTAAAATTGTATTCTAACAGTGCATGCATATAATGTATTTCAAAACCTATAGAAATCTTACAAACTGTTCAATTGGTAAAGTAGGTTGCTTAGTTTTTGCCTACAATGGCTTGAAGCCAGATTTTTGATTCCTCTTGCTGAAGACTGATAATCAGAGTGTACTTTTTTCAATCTTAGTGGTTTTCAGTTTAAATGTTTTTGTGATTTGGAATTCACTCTAATGTAATGCCCCTGACGGTTTCATACTTGAATACCTATGTGCAATTAGGGAGTATGGTGCAATGGCCATTTGGTTGCCCCCACCATCTCGAACCCCCGACTTGCTTCAGTACATTTACACTAGTATTATCTTCGAATCATCATGAAGGATGAATCCCATATTCTTGCCAATAGTCCATAAGTGTAGATGTTCCAGGTTAGCAATCAAGCAAAATAAAGTTTATCAATAATTATTTTTTATTTTATTTTAAATATATATATTTTACTTTTAGAATATTGCGCATTGTGATAATCCTAAAGTCTGTGGAGAATTTTGCAAAACCACTGCCACTTCAATTTCCATTGCTGAAGGTGTTTAGAGACAGTTTCCTTCTACCTTTTCAAAGAATTTCTGCAAAACGAGCTCTACTTTTTGTTTTGATATTTGAAAGGGTGAACAAGGAAGAGGTATTTTAGTGCAGCTATGAAATATTTTTGCTCACTTTTGTCACTGTTGAATGAGATTGGTAATAAGGATGTTGCTTTTTTTTACTCATACTTTCAGCTGAACCATTTTTTTAAGATTGAAATGTTACAAGTATACTTAATAGCTTTTTTTTTGTTGAAAAATTTTTTACTTTCTAATAATAAAAAATATATTCAGGGATGTGATTCTTCCACCAATATGCAGGTTACTGTTTTTTCATGTATTTTTTTTCCAATTGAATTCAAATTAAGAATTCAAGTTCTATATTTACCATATTTAGTTAAATTCATTTAATTGGAATGAGTTTCCCTATTTTAGAATGTCGTCAACTCCATTATTTATAGCTGAAAATCAGTATATTTTGCTTGAACTCAAGTAAATACTATTTTCAACGCTATTATCGATGAATCCCGCGATACTACTTGTCTTATATATGTCAAAAATTAACTTTATATTCCAATGAGTCCTTGAAATTATTTACTACTTAATTCTTACTTTATTGATAATTTGAATATGAAAGTCAATATAATGGAAGTCTTGAGTAGATTTCCTGTTCCTTGATTATTTAAATTAAAGTTTTTAGTTTATCTTTTCATGTGTTTGTCTTGAAATTTTAGATTACATCTTTTTATTTTTTTAAATTTGCATTTTTGATTGATCACATCCCTGTTATTTTCTAATTACAGTTAAAAAATAATATATGTGACATTCGTCTTTTCAAATAAAAATTTGACAATATCATCAGAAATGCAGATTACTATTGTCTGTTTTCTTTTGTTAATACTGTTATCTTTGGAAAAGCTGTTGGCATACCTTAGTTTAGTATATATATTAATTGCAATTAAGGTTTATTTATTCCATTGTATTTGATGTAGAAAAAGTGTGAGATTCATCTCAAAACAGTGTCCCCCCCCCCTTATAGAATTGCTTAAATCCTTTTTTTTTCTTTTTTATAAAGCAATTTTTGACTGCATTTCTAGTGCCAATGAAGTATTTAATTTTGAATATCAACTTTTTTTATTAACTTTTGTGAAAGTATCTCATTAAATTATTTAATTTTTTTTCTTCATAAATGAACTATATTTTCAAAATGTTAGTGTTGATAAAATTGTTAAGCATTTTACTGGTATTTTATGTGATTTGTTTTTTTATCTTTTTTCAAAATATGAATTCCTTATTAATCAATTTGATTGATTTCTTGATCATTTTCTTTAAAAGAAATGCCCATGTTTTTGAATGGAATTTAAGAGTGTTTTGCGCGTAAGTATCAATTTGATTAGAAGACACTTAGTGTTATTTAAAAATTTAGTGCATCAACAATTTTAATTTGTTTTATCCTGGTTAGAATTTTCATTAATGAGTATTATGATGTTTTTGTTTTTATTTATTCAGGTAGTTAAAATAAGTTTATTTAGAAAGTTTTACATTTTCAATTATTTTATGGTTCAGTTAAAATCAATATTTCAATATTTTTTGCAAAAAATTTAAAAAGTTCATGTTTTAAAAATAGATTTCTGTTGAGGTCCATAGAAATTTTTAAGTAATTAAAGTTCTAAATTTCAACTTAAAGTAAAAAAAAAGAAGGAAAACCACATCATTATATTTAATCACATGTGCTTTCATCGTTAATTATTCTGATATTTTTAATGACTAAGATTTGATTTGTTTTATTTGTATTGCTTTCAATGGAATTCTTTAAATCAAGAAAGTAATTAATTACCATGAAATATGTGAAGTAAGACATCATTATATCGTAGAAATTTAAAATGCTAATAAATTTTTTTTACAAACTACAGCATTCTGTGAACAAATGTTATATCCCAAATCTATTTATTCGTATTGATTTTTATTAAATATTTGTTACTGTACATATCTATGATATATATGTATGTTAATCCATGTTCAATTGTATAACTATTTGTTTAACATTTGGTGCAAAGATAATTTCCTTGTTAATATTGGTATTTTAAATATGTTATTGATATTTTGTAACATCATACTATTGATTAGTTTTTGATGCATTATGTCGAAGTATTATTATTGGACGTTTTCGCATATATTATTGAGTATTTTTCATATGTTTTGTAATTGTTGACAAGTTTTGGTAAACATAATAATCGATTAAAAAAGTAAGCATACCTGATTTGTATAAACTATTTTTCAAATTTCTTATTTTATTATAACTTTAAACCTGGGATTCTCTATTAATTTGTGTCATATATTCCATATATTTTATGTTTGTTGTAATTAACTATGATTCATTTTTTTAATAGTATGCAGAATGCAGTTTTAAACCTGCTTAAATCTTTATTAAAAATCCCTGCTTATAGAATTTTGTTCTATAAGACTTGTTAAATAACTGTGTCAAATTAAATGTGGTGATAATTATATATTAAATACTTAATATTAAGTGATAGTGCACTAAATCGACTTATTTTACTTTTTTTTTGTTAAGCTGTTGTGCTTAAAGCTTTTATTTAAATAATCTTTTTTGTTGCTTAGTGTTTATTTCATAACATATTTATTTATTCATTCTGTTTTTTTTAATTACTTTAACTTTTCAGGTTATCATGAATGTTAATTTATTCATTCTAAGATTAATCATATAGCTATAGATAAAATGTTTTTTTTTATTTGTTCCATTTATTTAAAAAAAAATTACAAGATGTTGCACATTTATTTCAAATTTAAGTGTTCAAATGAGTAAAATTTATTACTAGAAGTTGGTCATGAGATTTCTCTTAAATGGTTAAACATAATTTTAGCCTTAATAGGGAGAGAAATCAAAAGAACTTAAAATTCTTCAGCTGCATATTTATAAATTTTTTAATATTACTATTAAAATGAGATCAAGTAAAAAATGTAATTGTTATTCTTTTCTACAGGTGAGTTTTTACATTCGCTGTGAAATAAATAAGACAAATTAAACATGTTTATACTTTAAGATTTGTAAGTTTGTCATACTTTTTTAAGTACAATATTCTTACAGTGATTATGCTTTCAAAGCTTTGTATGACATGTTTCTTATTTTACATTTTAAAAATATATTTTAAAGACAATAAATATAATTTTAAAATAATTTTATTTCTCATTTTTGTATCAACACTTTGCTTATGGTGCTTAACATGGTGAAGCCTGCCATTCTAAACCTCTTGTTCTTCTAGCTGTAAACAAAAAGTTAACGAAAAGCTTGGTTTTTGAATATAAAGAAAAAGTGTTGGTAAAATAAATTATAATTCTATATTGTCTGGTGGTTTGATTCCATGTATTTCTAATTTCATTAGTAAAACACCACAGTTTCATAATAATTTTTAAAATTTTTCAAAATATTATGCGCCTTTTAATTTTTTTTACTAAAAAATGTCATTAATTTTTTTTTATTCTAATGTAATTAAATTTTTCTTTAATTTTGAATTTTTACTGTTTATTTCTACCATTGTGGCCTTAAAATAATTTCTTATAGTCCAAAAATCTACATCTTCCACATTTTACTAACTTATTCACTTTGGTGTACATGTAAGTCACTTGTGGTATTTATGTATATAAGGAGTTATTTCTAAGATATTTATGAGACTACTATATTATCACTTAACAAATGTTGTATATTAGTTTTTATTATTTGGTGTAGGATTGTGTTTGTCTGTTATATAAATAAAATATGCTGTGTAACTTTGATTAAAATGGATTCTTGTATAAATATACTTGTTAGGTTTTTTTGATAAAATAATTACAAACTCCAATAATCAAAGGTTATTTTCAAATGAATTTAACCCTGCAGAACATCTTGCTTAAGTCGAAAGGCTGAAATAATTTGTATTCATTATTTTAATTAATTGTTTTTTTTAGATATTAAAATTCTAATTTTGAATGTTTCCTTTTGTTTAAATAAGTATTTAGAATAAAGGATGCTTAATTCTGACAGATGAATTCATTTATTAACTGATTTACATTACGTGATTTCTGAATCAAAACAAAGGGCTGGTCCACTTTTATGACTGTATTTTATGTGCTATCAAAGTATGTAGATTTTTATTAATGAAAATAAATATTTTGAATGATTCCAAAATTTTGTTTGTTTATTTGCGTCAAAATGTATCCTGTAAGTTATGCTATTTAAATATCAAAATGATTGACTGATGGTTGATCTGACTGTATAGCACAGTCAGATCGTTAATCTAAATTAAGTTATTTTCTCTACCTAATGCTAAGTTATAACGGTTTAGAAAGTAGAAGGAATATTTTAAATAAATTTTGAAGGTGACAGTAACACCATAATGATGCAGTATTGCTGTTTTTTAAGTTTCTTCCTTTCTTTTATTTTAAATTTAGTTGCAATTATGATTTCAGTGACAGGCACAGTAAGTATAGTAGTTTGTGAAAGTAATGTTAAATAATTTTTTTATAATTTATTAAAAATAATAAGTAATGTTAAATTCCTTAAATATAATTCATGTCTTAAATAGGACCAACAATTAAAAAAATAATAATTGTAGGGAAACAGAAGGAGATCAAAATATGTCTCCTTCTACCTCAGAAAGTATCATTTATAATTTTATAAGTATCATTTTACCTAAGAAAAATTTGTTATTATTCTAATTAATCTTTATAAATAATTTACGGTTTGTCAGGAGAAGATGTTGCTGAAAAAAACTGTAAAATAATGTTTTCGGAACTAATCCTCATATGCAGAAACTATATGATACATACAAAATAAACACAACCTGACAAATATTTTAGTTGAAATGGTCTTTTTTAGTTTTTTTTTCTCCAGTCAGTAGAGCAATCTGTGGTCGAACTTGGTGAGAATAAATAACCAGTTTTCAAAGTAGAATGTGAAGCAAAGCACACATTGCTCTATCTTGTCATTTTTCTTTGACAGATTTCATGCACTGTGTCACACTATTACAAAATCATGCCATAAATATGGGTTAAAAATACATACACCATTTGGACTGGACGTTTGGAAACAATTGGATTGGGTGTGGAGGTCCCATTAATTGGTCTCCCAGATCACCTGATTCCTCTCTTTGGGGGTGCTATGAGCATTGTGTGCGACACGGTGGCGCAAATCATCATTACTGTTGCTACAATCAGTGAAACGCCAGGTATCTTCTCAAATATTCGCCAATTCCTGTCCAATCTTGCTCGCATCTAAGCCAATGCGCACAATTTTGCCTCCTATGATACTTGTAAGTCACGCATTGTACTCTTTTGTTGTGTAAGAAAGCGTTTTACACTATATTCTGTGTTGTAGTCTTAGTGTTTCTTGATGAGGGTGACGCTTCCGCCCAAGTTTTCTTATGTACTTCTGGCTCCTAACGATGTTCTCTACCTTACCTCCAAGTTACTGCACGGCATTGTGGGACGTCCTGTACACGCTTTATGGACCGCGGGAAAATATTTCTACTGTAAAAATAGTTCAGCCTTTGATCCCCACCTGGCACTTTTAGAAAATTCCTTATGTGAATCAGTCAGAGAGACTGCCATTTAAGGCCAGAAAATTATTCTGACTACCTTTGTAATCATTAATCACAGAAAAGGGAGCCGCAATGGCTCAGGGGATAGAGCGTTCGCCTTCAAATGAGGTGAACCGGGGTTCGATCCCGGCGATGGCAGGTCGATACGAATTCCGCATCCGTCTCGCACCGACCGCAGTGCTGACGTGAAATATCCTCCGTGGTAGACGGATCATGGGATAGAATCCCCTTGTCGTCAGGCTAACCGTGGGAGGTTCTCGTGATCTTCCTCTCCATGTAACGTATATGCGGGCTAGTTCCATCGAAAAGTCCTCCGTGAAGGCATATTTCTTCCAATACTGGATCCAGGAGTTCCCTTGTCTTCTGGATTGGGTTCAAAATTACAAGGTTACGGAGTTGAACATAACATTGGGTCGGCTGTTCAACGAGGGTTATAAAATAAAATAAAATCACATAAAAGGGCCCATGTCTTAGAATGTTTTGAAGACGATTATGAAATTTGAAGAGATTGGAGATATGGATGTGCTGCCAAGAAGAGGGCGGTAACTGGTTAAGGATAAAATTGCCGAAGAATGGGCATTTTGGAAACAAAACGGAAGGGTTAATTCCCAATATAATGAGTAAAGATTAAATGATTGCCGAGATGTTAGTAAATTTTATGTTAATATCGGAAGAATCGATTAATTCTTAAAATATTTTACATATTTTGTTCCTTGATATATATTTAAAATAGTTATTAAAAGATTTTCTGAGAAACTAAGGTAAGACTTCTTTTTCTCGACAGCGATAAATTCTAAATTCATTTGATTTATCTAAACGTTTATAATTTAAGTTGCACAGAAGTTTTTATTTATTTTTATAAATAGTTTATAAAACTATATTATTTTGGGTAGAGAATATCTCATTTCCCCCCTAAAATTACTCGATAGCAATAATCACTAATGTTTTCCTATTACTACAACGACCGTTCGTTCTTTAATAATTGTAATTTATATGAGATCATTTTTTTAAATGGTTATTTTATAAATAGTTCATATTTCATAAGCATTTTATTGTAAAAGGATTTGTGTGAAGCGTATTAACAACGAGTAGCAAAAAATAGCAGTGAATTTGTTTATTGCAGAGTCGTTGAAAAGCATTTCAGTGAATGATCGAATCAGAGAATAAGTTTATAAAAAAACAAAAATTTTTAGACGACAGCACTTTTTGATTTTTTAAAATAACTTCTCATGAAATGATGTATATTGAATGGAAAGTACCTTTAAAGCATTTTTTAAAACATTTAAAGTTATAAGAAATATATATATATATCCGTGTGCAAATCCATTTCGGGCAAATCCGTGACTAAAATTATGGGCAAAACAGACAATTCATGTTTCTTTCTCTTTTCTATTTTTGTCTTAAATAAATATTTATTTTCTAAAATTATTTATAGTCAACCTCTTTAAATTATCCAGTATAATACTACCTTGCTCACATCCATTTTCGGGCCCATGCTTGGTAACTAACAAATCAAACGCACTTCAGTAATGCAGTAAGAACGCACTTTAAAACAAAACTCCTCTAGTTACGCTCAATTTGCACTTTTGTTTTCATGTTTTGCAATCTGGCAATCTTGTTACGAAAATATTTTAAATCATTCTAGAAAAATTTCCCGTTCATGTAAGTTCATTTGAATTCGCTGCTCGCTTTATAGATTATGTTTTATTCTGTTTTTTCTTTATATTTTATTTTCTGTTTTTACGTGTTATTTTTACTTATTGTGTTCTATTTTATTTGTTGTAATTTTTATAAAAGTTTTTGAGTGCTCCTCACACTATTGTATTGATATATTTTGCTTTGGCTATATTGATACAATATTAGATAGCACTCTTTTCTGCGGATATAATCGTGTGGGCTGATGAAAAGATTATATCTTTTATTTACTCGATTTTTTAAAAAAATTTTATCCTTTTTTTCCGGATTTTTTTAATTATTTTTTTTATTTATATTTCCCCCCCCAGTTGTTTGTTATTTTTTTTAATTATTATTTTTCTTTTTCTCCCTTTTTTCATATGTCTGTAATTTTCCTTTGTTTTATCTTCATTTTGAGCTTATATATATATGTATATATATATACATAAAATCAACTACAAGCATGCTTTAAATTTTTGTTCTTAAAAATTACTTTTTAGATATCTAATAAGAGAAAAAGAATTGTCTTTTATAATTTTTTGAGTATTGTTCTTTTTTCATATTGCATACTTTAGAATATCCCTTATTTTCATGCATGATTATTTTAAGATTTAATTAATAGGGGGAGTTGAAAGAGTTTCGAAAGTTAATATTTATGAATGAAAAGATTCTTTACAAAAAAGTGTTGGTTGCTTCTTTATTGACATGCGAGCGGAGTTAAAAGTCAGCGATAAAGGCTAATTAATATGAAGGAAAAGAAAAAAAAAAACACTTTTGAAGGTATTAATAGTAAAAAAAAATTCCGCAGTTTGCTTTCTACTAAGCATACTTTTTTTATAATTGTTGTAAGAAATTACGACAGCTTTTTACACCGCAAATGTATGTTTTTTCATAATCCGACATCTGATTTATTTGAATAATTTTTTTTTGTAAAGTGGATCGTTTTTATTGAAAATATCTGTTTTTTTTTGTTTGTTTTATACGTTACTTTATTGCTTTTTTTTTCATTTTTCATATGTTAAACTCTGAACTCTTTTTTTAAATTGTTTGCTTCTAATAAATTATGTTTTATTTTTATATTTTTGGTTTTCTCTATTTACAATTCAAAGAAATTTGAATTTTCATAAAAAAACGTTTTTATTGTTTTTGTTGTCCTGCAAAACTGATTATCTTATAGGAAAGGATGGAATAAAGGCACGAGATTTTAAAGGAAAGTGAGGCGAAATGTAATGTATATAGTATAAATGAACTAATTTGAGATTTTTTTATTTATTTATAGATCATTTTTACACCTGTATGTCATATATATATATAGCCATATTTATATATGAGTTAAATTCAAAATGTAGAGAAAACAAGGAGTGAAAAATTATAGAACAATGAAAAAAGGGGAAAAAATAGAATAAAGCATGAATTATGAAATCTATAAAGCGAGTAGCGAATTTAAATGAACTTACAAGAACGGGAAATTTTTCAGGAATGATTTAAAATATTTCCGTAACAAGATTGCCAGATTGCAAAAAATGAAATCAAAAGTGCAAATTGAGCTAAAAGCGTAACTAGATGAGTTTTGTATTATAGTGCGTTCTTACTGCATTACTTAAGTGCGTCTTTGCAATCTGGCAATCTTGTTACGAAAATATTTTAAACCATTCTTGAAAAATTTCCCGTTCTTGTAAGTTTATTTAAATTCGCTACTCGCTTTATAGATTTCATTTCATGTTTTATTCTGTTTTTTTCTTTCTATTTTATTTTCTGTTTTTACGTTATATTTTTGTGTTATACTTATTGTGTTCTATTTTATTTGTTGTAATTTTTTTGTTTTGAGTGCTCTTCACACTATTGTATTGATATATTCTGCTTGGCTATATTGATACAAAATTAGAAAGCACTCCTTTTTGCGGATATAATCGTGTAAGCTGATGAAAAGATTATATCCTTTATTTTCCGGATTTTTTAAATTTTTGGTCCTTTTTTCGGAATTTTTTTTTTCGGGGTTTTAGTTATTTTAACTTTTATTATTATTTTTCTTTTCCCTCCCGCTTTTTTTATTGTTCTGTAATTTTTCCCTTGTTTTCTCTACATTTTGAACTTATTTTATGAGTTCTATTTGCTTGCAACTTATGCGCAATAAATAAAACTTATTGTTTTTCTTAATTTTCTTCGTTTTTTTTTTGATTTATTTTTTATGCTATATATATATATATATATATATATAGCATAAAAAATAAATCAAAAAAAAAACGAAGAAAANTATATATATATATAATATACAAGTCTTGAGCAAAACAAAAATTTTCATTCCCTTGCCGGTTTCTCACGTAATTAATTCTTTTTTAAAAGTATTCTGTTAAATGCCCTTCTTACGTAGCTGTTAAAACGTGGAAACCAGATCTGTTCGTCCTATTCTTGCGCATTTGAAAGTTTTTTTCTTAAAAAATATTTTGTATTCTGTGAAAATGATGTAATAATAATAATAATAAGGAATACACACACAAAAAATAATAATTCAACAAGTTAGTAAACAATTTATTTACAGTTTTTTTTCACTATATTTAATTCTTTGAGGGCTACAGTCAAAATCATTCAAACACTGTGAAGAGAAATACGAGTTCCTTATGTATATATATATATAATTTTTTATATTGAAGTATTTTCCCCCCCCCTCTCTCAGGAAGGAAGGGGGGAAAGTAGGCACTCTGTATATTATTATTGTTTTGAGCCGAACCACTTTGCGCGGTTCATGCTTTTTTGAATACTCCAGAGACGACAGGATTTGGAAACACTGCACTCTCAACACTCTTAGGATACCTTTTCCATTTCCAGAAAGTATCTTTTTTGCTATGTTTATCTGATTTTGTTGCATATAGAACTGTTGCGTAAAAACGTGGAGCAACAATTGTTTTAGTGTTTGTAAACGTGATCTTTCACCATTTTGATGTGCTAACCATAAAATACACAGTTGAGGAAAATTTTAATGTAAGCCATTTTCTTTTATTTATGTGACGTGGCATTTTAAGCAGTATTTTAAGGTTAAGGAAATAGACGTAAGAGTTACTTTTTATGCTTTTGGAGCATAAAAGTTATTCTTAATAAAGGGATTTAAATTTTTGACTATGTCAACCTTCATCTATCAAAAGGTACCTCATGATGGAATCAAGTTAATATGTCTTATATACTAGTGTATTGGTATTTAATATTTATAGTGGTAGTTAAGCCACATTACAGTTGATTTGCTTTAAAATATACTGTTCAAAGGAAAAAAAAATCCGGTGAAGTATATAAAGTCTCACGGTTAATAAACAGTATTGAAGAAGGAGAAAAAAAAACGAAATGAGCGAAATGCTATGAAGAAAAAATATAATGAGCAAACATGATATAAATAAATAAAATAGCATGAACCAACTAGTGGTACCTGTTCATCGAAGTTAACATGTCTTATATACTAGTGATTTGGTATTTAATATTTATAGTGGTAGTTACTCCACATTACTTTGCAAAGAAAATAAAAGACTGTTGTTGACTAACAGATTTCCTCATCTGGTGAAATAGAAGACGTTTTTTTAAAACCATTGATTCTTGAAAAGGTGGTTTTTAACACTTTCTGAAGATCAGTAAAAATTAAACATAATAACTGACATTTTTCGTAATGCAATAAATTGCATCTGTATATTTACATTTTATTTTGTAACAGTTCTTTGCTAGTAACAGACTTTTCACAGAATACTTTAAAACGAAACATATAGTTACTCCAAAATAACCATTCCAAAGAATTATAAAATAAAAGTTATTGCTGAATAACTTTTAACAAGTTATTCTATAACGGATAGAAGGCTTAATTTTATATATAATCATCACGTTCATTACTGATGGAATCAATGTTATTTAGCCGATGTAGATATATTCGGCTACAATTACAGTTAATTTTCTTTCCTGTCCATAAGCAAAAGTGTATTAAAAATGCACTATAGGACATACATAATAATGTTTATTGTCAACACATTTTGTATATTAATAATCATCTACGTATTTATTTAGTTGCCCATTAGTTTTTTTTTGGTTTAGTAAACATTAAATCTTTATAAAGTAGTTTATTTTTTTTTTTTTACTTCAATTCTTTGCAGTCGTGTTTCTGCTTTCTGATCTTCACACGTCGAGTGGTGACCAAATAAGCCAGCCAAGTGTTGAAATATAGTGTTTATTATATTTTCAATGAATTCATAAATAATTTATATAAGTTTTACTTGAGGTTTCAAAATTAATAATTTTCAATTAATTTTAACTTTTCATCTATATTAGTTTTAAAGCTTATAAAAAAAAAAGCCAATCTCGATAAATTTTTGCCTCAATTTAAAATTTGATCAATATACATAGAATGTTAAAATCACTAACATAAACATTTCTAATAACATATAAATGTATATAATTTTGAATACTCCAATTCGGCAGTTGAGTACTGTATTAAAATCGTGTATTAAAATTGAGTACTGGATTAAATCGAAGCTAAAAGTATTGTTTCTTTATTGTAAAGTAACCGCATGGAATTTTCTTATTAAGCAAAATTTTATGATAAAGATTAGAAGTTAGCGTTTTAAAATTAATGTATGGAAACTAAGATTGTTTTTTAATTAGTTTGTATTTACTCTTACAGTAAATTTTATGTAAAACTTTCCTCAGACCACACACGTGATTAAAATATAAATTCGAAAAAACTATTTAAGGTTGTAAAACAATTTTAAAAATTAGTATTTTATATTCATGCTAAGTAATCTATTTGGCGAAAAAATATTTTATGAGTCATCAAAATTAAATTAATGTTTGAAGAAAGTTGCCAGAGCAAAATGATCAAGTTTCAATTTTATCCCAATTTAATCAAAAATCTAACACCAAACATGGTTTAAATAATAAAATTAAATTAATGTTTGAAGAAAGTTGCACTGGTAACAGAGCAAAATGATGAAGTTTCAATTTTGTCCCAATATAATCTGAAATCTAAAACCAAATATGGCTTAAATAATAAAATTAAATTAATGTTGAAGAAAGTTTCCAGAGCAAAATGATTAAGTTTCAATTTTGTCCCAATTTAATCTGAAATCTAACACCAAACATGGTTTAGACAATAAAATTAAATTAATGTTTGAAGAAAGTTGCACTGGTAACAGAGCAAAATGATTAAGTTTCAATTTTGTCCCAATATAATCTGAAATCTAAAACCAAATATGGTTTAAATAATGAAATTAAATTAATGTTTGAAGAAAGTTGCACTGGTAACAGAGCAAAATGATTAAGTTTCAATTTTGTCCCAATATAATTTGAAATCTAAAACCAAACATGGTTTAGACAATAAATCAATTTAGGATCTTTTAATTGAGTATTTTATAATTTAGATGTAACAATCAGTTTATTTCCAAGTGACAAAAAACGTTTGTAGCAATCATAGGGCTTGGTGAGCGGTACGAGTAGAGAGTGGATCCCCTTAACTATCACAAACTGTAAACTTAATAACTGAGTGCATTTTCCAATCCTGCCGCCTCTAGCAACAACATATAATATAAGCAAAACAGCCCATTAAACGTCAGTGTTTCTCTATGTTCTAACAATAACCTCTCTTTGATAATATAGGCAGGATGCTTCTTTGAAGTGAACAGTTCTTCCTGAAGCACTTGATTCTTTATAAATCTTTTCGACGAACCAAAATTTCTGCTTCCAACATAAATACTGTGTCAAAATGTCATGAAACTGGCGAAAGTCATTTTTTTTAAATTTTTATTTTGCACCAGTTGTTGAAGACGAGATGAATGTAAAAATGAATAACTTGCACAAGTTTTCTAATTTCACAAAAAAGGAACACATCACGTGGGAAAAACAACACTCTACGATCAACAGTGGGATGTTTTGAGTTTTATTATTGCACAGCAGTTATGCTTTAAAATCAATAAACTTTTGCAAGATGGCAGCACAGCTGTTTTCCGCTTATTTCTGTTGTTCTTCGTGTAAGTAAGTTTTGTTCTTCTTCTTTTAATTTTAAAGTAGGTTAACACCTACTTTAAAATTAAAATTTGATGGAGGGGTGGATGGAAAATATAAAAATAAATAAACAACTAAATAATAATAAAAAAATATCGAATGTACAATATAGTATCTATTAGATTACATGGATTGAAAATTTGGGATATAACGAGATAAACCCCCCACTCTTTAGAAAGGTGACATTTTTAAACATCAAACTGTTCCTTAGTATTGTTTCCAGATAGACATTTTACGAGTTTTCGAATTTCAGCGAGATAACAACACAATGCATATAAATATATTATTGACAACAAGAAACAGGGAAATCGTGATATTTACCCCCGAAAGCGCTCGCTCATCTGAACAGTTTAAAAACCTGGCTTATCATTATGATACCTGAAGATTTCAAAATATTTATCTTTCTACAGGCAGCTGAATTTTATCCATATCTTGCTTAATTTGTTTTACTTAAAGATAAAAACTGAAATACATTTGGAAGAAGGAGACGTGCTTAAATAATGAAAATAATTGCCATGCTTTCAAAAATCGTACTTTTAAAATTCCTTAGTAGACCGCGCAACTATAAAGCACACTTTTAAAATGATTTTTTTGTTTATTTTTTAAGTTATTTGTTTTTGAAATCGGAGGAAAGATTTAAAATAATTATTTATTTTTTAAAATATTTCAATGAATTATTTTTCATTCTGTAAATTTTTTTTGGTTGAGATAAAAATTATAGCTTTAAAATCCTATCTATCATATCTTTATGAGGAACAAAACCATTATTAATACTTCAATAACAAAATTCTTACTACTTCTTAAACAAAAATTATAACTTCTTTTTAAACAAAAATAATTTCTACTTTTTAAACAAAAATCATTACTAATGCTTCAATAATTTTTCAAAGAATTTTTAAAGTAAGAATTTCAAAATGATAGCAAGGATTTTCTTACTATCTTCAGGACAAATTTCCTGGTAAAAAAACTTTTTAAAAATCAGACCGGATTTTTTTCTCCATTTTTTAATATTTTTCAATTTTTCTTGTTGAATTTTGGGCATTTCAGAACAATTATGAAGTAATAAGTCGTGATTTTGCAATCACTGTGAGATCACAGAGGAATCTCACCAACATATTATGAAAATTATATACATGAAAAAAAATTCGTTTTTAAAGCTGTTTGTTATTTACAAAAAAGCGTAGCCAAATGGGAAAATAACTGATCATTTAACTCATCAAGATTATGAAGTCAAAACTTTATGCAATGTTTCAAATTTATGTTCGTAATTTGTATTTCATAATTTTTTTAAAAAATTAAATTGTTTATTATTGATAACTTAATGATGCTATGATTTTGATGTATTAAACTCACAAAAGCTGAAATAAAATTAACAGCCCCTCGTCCCAAGCAACTTACACTGTATTTTTTCTAACTCGTAATGCATACTTAAATTTTTCTATACTTATAAAACTTATTAGACATAAAGGCATAATTTTCATTTCGGAAAAAAAAATAATATTTCTCCTCCTCCCTTAAAAAAAAAAAAAAAAAAAAAAAAAAAANAACAATCAGTACGATTTATGCTATTACCAATTTTATAAAATGAAATATATGTGCATGCAAATTATATCACATTCATAATTGCAGTAGAATAGCATAAATTTATGTATTTAAAAATATAAAAAAAATCATTAATCAGAAGTCTCTGATAAAACACTGAGTATTTGCAATTATTAACGATAAGTACAACAGTTTCATGAGGTTTTTAGTTAGTTTTGTAGACAGAAATAATGATAAATTATTACAATTTGTGTTTGGTTTTGAATAGAAACCAGCATGTTTGGACATAGGTTGGGACATTAATTCTATGTTTATGTTACGTTTTTCATAATTCGATTATTGATATGTTACCAAATTATATTTTCTTTAATTGTTTCACAGGCAAAATTTATTTTTCATCTTGAAAAATGAGAGGATTTTATAAACAACATAGAATTTATAAGAAGTTCTTAACATTCTCAAAACTTTTAGAATTACATAACAATTTTCATAAAGCATTGTTTTTGCAACATTCAACCAAATTTAAAAATTACATCAAATGACAAGTTTTAAAATACTGTGGTTCATCAAGCGAATCTGCTGCTCTAAAAATTGCACAAATAAAACATTTTTGGTAAATCACATCACAAATAAACTACATTATATTTTCAATAAAACGATTGCTTAGAATACTCATCCCGTAACACTTCAGTACTTTACGATCAACGTAAACTATTCGGAAGTAAATATAGTTTGAGTGATAAAAAAAATTACTAAGATCATTTAGTTTCTTCTCTTCACACCGTGAATATAATTTGTATCCTTTGCTGATGAAAATAATCAAGAGATGTTGAGTGACAAGCTCTTCTAAAAAAATGTGAAAAGTCGTTTGGTACGTCACAGAGTTTTTCACACGAGTGGCAATACCTTGTCGTAGAAACTGGCAGTGAAAGTAGCAGTTAATGTTTCCAAGGATTTATTAGGATGGCTAGATTCCATCTGACATCATAATGGCGTGTCACCTAAATTACATAAATTGTACCTTTCTACATAATGGATAAGTCCACGGTACAGGAAGTCGTATTGCTCCTGTAATAGAACAGTAAAATACCAAATTAAAACAAAATAAGTTTGTTAATATTGGTAGAAATAAGTAAAAAAACTAAGAGGCAATAAAACAGACAAGAATAAATATTGATCAAATTGTGTCACTTTCTTCTTAATTGAGTAGCAGTTACATTCTGAGTTTTTAAAGGTCTTCCAAAAATTAGCAATTTTAAAAATAAATGAAGTGAAAACGGAAAGTTTAAAAATGTACGATTCTTTGCACTTTACGAAAATTTTTATAAAGCTCGTTAATAGATCTATTTACTACTAGAAAACTAAGAAAAATATTTCCTGTTGCAAATCAGACAATTCCAACTGTAATATATTTAAGGGCGTCTGGAAAATTCCTCCCCAGATGGAGCCGCATTATAACTGAAAGGAAAATCGGAACTTATGAAAAAATTGTGTTCTAGTTTTAAATTAAGCAGTGCCATCTATTGACGAACTTTATAGCTACATTTGAAATTTGGAAGGAATAAATTCTCAGGTAAGTGTTCTGCATGGATGGTTGACCGTGTAAAGTGCCCTGGGGCTTAAAATTCGCCGTAAGACTTCCGGGTTACTATTTCCGACTGATTTTTAAGTCACAGCTTGAAAAAACGCGCCTACCAATTTTATTATACTAGTAGTATTTTCAGTCGAAAGAGTTTTTTCCATTTACCTTTCACCGAAACAAATAACAAATACATTCGGAAGACTCCACCAGCTTGCTGTGATGCTACCCCAAAAATAAATAACGATTCTATTTTACACAAATATAGCCAAATAAGGGATAGCACTCAAAACATGGCAAACCTTGCACTTTATTTACGCTTTAATATTAATTTTTTTAGACTTGTTCTTGGCTCGCGACCTGTTAGAATTTATGAATTACAGAAAAGTCTTATGAATGGTAAAATTAAGCGTAAATTTAAACACAAATCAAAATAATAAATTTTCATGGAATATTAAGCCTGTTCACAAATCTTCTCGTAAGCATAACATAAAAGGACGAATACACCGGAAGTTTTCGATTTTTTTTGAGGTTTTAGGAAGTTGTTATTGTGTACATTCAGTCAACTATCCATAGGAAATCATACATATCTATTTTTTTTAAATAGTCTGTCATTTTTGACAGATTGTCTTAAAAATTTCCTGAGTTGTTATTTTATTACCACTTTAGTTATTGCAGGGTAAGAAACTCCAGCAATGAATAAAAGTTTCCATTAGATTGTTCATGGTGCAAGAAATAATCCAACAGAAAACAGCTTAAAATGAATAAAGAACAAAGTATGCTATAAAATAGTTATAAATATTAATCTCGAATGGTAAAATAATGCAATTGAAAAGTAACTGACCAAAGTCTGTAGTAGGCAATGTCGTTGAGCTCTTGCGTACTTTGTTGTTTGAAAAACATCTGCCCTTTCATCACATCGTGCTTGTTCTATTAGGTCGCTGAGGGCCACATAGATGCCGCTCCTATCGCCTCCTCCACTGGAAATGAAACATAAATATATGAGACGATTCGAAAGGTATGGAATTTTCTTCCACAAGTTTTTAGAAAATTCCACCAAAACTAATATGTCTGTTACTTTATCAGATACTAAAAAATTCCATAGATAAAAAGTTTTGGAAAATTTGTTAAGAGTTTCTGGAGTCTGGTGTCATTCTGACGTAATTTATAGCTTAATTTTTAATTACTTCGTCAGAGAATATCAACTGCGGACTTTTAATGAGTATGGCATTCTTTTTAACAAATGTTGTGCATGTTTATTTGGTGATAAGATTGCTTAGAGATACTTTGCGTGTGACACTAAGGATTTGTAAAGGTCTTAAGTAAGTAATTTCAATTCTATGCATTTAATCTCTAAAGAAATTTTATCATCTGGTAAGTTTTGAAGAGAATGACTTGGATCTCATTATATTCTCAGTTTTTAGTGAATTCTACCGGAACTGCAGACCAATCTCAGACCTAACGATAAAAAATGCTTCATTTATAAATTTAATGTGAATGACTTAAATCATAGTGAACAGTGCTCGGTAATTTTATTTCCAACTTGTATTTAACTTCAATATGGTTTCGGTGTTCAAAAGATGTATTTTTCGCCAAATTATGTACAAATATTCAATGGTACTTCCAAATATTAATGCTTTCAAATATTAAAAATTATGAGCACTTTATTACACTAAACAATTCAGAAACTTCTACATAATGAAGCGTGCTTTTTTAATAATGAATGATTTTATTCATTTTTGTTTCAACAAAAGGAGTTAGCAACTAAAAATATATAACGCATGCATAGAGAACTGACATTTATTTAATTATTTTTATATTTCGTAACAACATAATGTTAACGGTAAACATAATGCAATAATAACTATAATGATTTATAAGCTCTATTACAGTAAAAGAAAAATTTGAAAAAACTTTACATATTTATTTTAATCCCATTCTAATGTATCCTAATTTCCAATTTAATAACAGTTGTTTAAAATTCGACTGATAGCGGATTTAATCAAAACGATTTATTTATTTCCATTTAATAAATGTTAAAATGCGAAGCAAAAACCATCAAAAGATTGATAACGTACGTTAAAACTTCGACTGTATTAAAATTGCGTATTCTTTACACAGATGATTATAGTAACCATTTATGGTTCTAATCTTGCAGAAAGTACAATATATATTTTAAGTCATTTTCCATTTAAGTAACGCTAACAACTGAAAAAAAACTAGTTATGCATTAAAAAAAACTATAAGGGGGACCGGAAAGTAATGTCGTTTCGGCACATTAAATATTCGTTAGTCTTAAAAACCAATTCATTTTTTTCCGATCCTATTTGATTCGTTTTCGATCCGGCAGTGAAAGATTGTTGCTAATGAGGGTGATCATTATTGATTAAAAATAAAATCTTGATCACGAATATCAAATGCAAAGAAACGACATTACTTTCCGGTCCACCTAATATAATTTATCTAAAAGTTTAAAAGTAAAATTTGAATGACTTTTTATTCATTGTTAGAGACTAATAGAAACAATAAAATCATGCAAAATTACGAATATTAAAATTTGCACCCCAAAATTATAACTGAACCATTTTGTGAAAGAAAAAAAAATTTTAGTTGCAAAATAATTTCTTTACAGTAATTTATAATTATAATCAGTCTAAATACTTAAATGTGATAATAAGGCATTCAAATTAACTTCACATGTTCCTTCAAATTATCAACCCAAATGGGAATATAATGTGTCGACGAATCTCTCTATGATTAAAATGTCGAGTGCTGTTGAAATCATTTCAAATAAACACGCTATTTAGATTCCTAATTTGATCAAGATAAATATTCGATGATTGTTCTAGTCCATTCCGACAATATCTATATCAATATTTGAGCTGCAGGGCAGTAATTATGAAGCCATTACATTACAGGGATATGAAATTAAATTGAAATGTTCAATTACGTTCCATTCAGTTGAATTGTTTAATATGATCCTTTGCTTAATAATGACAATTCTACGTGTGAGTGCTGTTACGCAGTTTTTAACATTTGAGATGAAAACGTGTACCTGTTAACTGGCAAAATTTAAGTTCAAAATTTATATCCATAATTATATACACACGAAATTTAATAAATTTCTATCAAAATATAAAGTTTGAGACAGTGAATTTAATTAGCGAAGTTATAAATAATGCTTGCATGTGTCTTTCTCATAACTCCAGAACCGTTTGTGCTAGAATTCCAAAATTTGGACAATGGCACTGTGGGCCAGAGAACCATGATCTTTGTCCAAAAGTCAAAAATTAAATTTCAACTAAAATATGTTTAGGCAGTTTCAATATAGCCCAAATTAAGTATTCATAATCATTCCAAACATTATAATTTACTTTTTGGACCGACAAGAGTACAATGTAGTAAAAAATATGTTAAATTTTTTTTAAATGTAATTTTTTAATTCATATTTCAGAAATATATATAAGAATTTCAGCGTTCTGTTACATTTTTATCAGAGTAATTAGTCTGAAATTATAGTACAATTTTTCAATTTGTTGGATGAGTTACAATGACAAATGACATTTTACAATGTTTGAATCACTTTCGAAATTTATCTCCAAAAAGTTCCACGAGGTAATTAACTTAACTTTTTTTTGTTGTCTTCTTTGATGTTTCTTTTTTCGAAAAAACCTGCCCCATTTTGACCACAGCGCAAAGGTGGACTAAATATATCAAAAAACAAAAAATATGTTTTTTTTTCATGTTTTCGCGTTATTTTCTAATTAATTCGCGTTATTTTGTAATATTACTTTGGTAATATAATTTGCTTTTCATTTTTAATGTAAAATTACGAAAAGTATTATATTTTCATTGCTATATTTAATTATTTAAACGTACTATATATTTTGTTTAATTTCTGCTCCCCATATTTCAGCCGCCATTTTGTTTTTCTTGGTATTTTTTGTGTATTTCAAAATTTCAAGTACGAATTCAATTTACCTGCTCATAAAAATCCCCAAATTTTAAAACAAATTTGATCAAAATACTAATTTTGGCCACGAAACCTTGGATGCTGGCCCACTGTGAGTGGATGCAAAGGACAATTTCTGCTCCCGCGCTTAAAAATCTAAAAATCTTTCATAAATTTCTTTCAGTACATTCTGGGGGAAGGGGCGAGTGAAAAACGAATTTTTCTCATCAGTTTATAACATTACAAATTGTTACAAACTAAACGATGTTTTTTCTCCAATTACTTAAAAGATTAAATTGCATTTCTATTTAATCAAAAAAAAAGGAGTTGCACTGGGAAAGTATAACATATTCTTCATTAACTAATTATTCTTTATTCGTCATATTATCCAAAAAAATTTGGAGGGCATGATAGCAACTCTCCGATTTTGAACTTTGAAATCCATCTGAAACCGCGTGTTTGCTTTGTTTAAAGTTGCATTTCTGAAAACTATTTCCATAAACATAGATGATGCAATTAACAGTAATTTTTAGTGAGAAATTTAAAAAATGAACTTAAGAGCAAATTCGCCTTGAAAATTTATTGGTTACGGTTGATTGTGATTATAATGCAATTATTGACATAATTTTCGTGCCGAATGGTACAGGATGTAGTTTAAATTTTATTTTAATGAGAACGTCTAAAAACATGTCTTGCTTAATCTAATAACGCAAAATCCCCAGAAAAAAGCAACAAGCAATAATAAAAAAATAGATCTATTTTAAGTGCTAATTAATACCGATTGATTGATTATTTGCATACTTTATGCTGAAGATGGAACAGGTGCTCAGCTAGTTTCTTATAATTTGTCAACAAAATACTTTTTGAAAATTTTTTGCCGGAGGTATTTTAATATATTTTCTTTGTATTTTATACTATTTGTATTTTATATTATTCATTTTTATATGAGTATCTCTCAGAGTTAAAAAAGTTTTGACACTGTTCTTAGAGTTAAATAGTTTTAGATTTCCTAAATGGGAAGCTATTTTGGAGAAACATAGCATTATGTGAAGTTTAAAAAAAGAAAATTATCAAATACTGTGTAATATTATTCATTTTTATATGAACATTCGAGTTAAAAAGTTCTGACACTGCCGTGCTTAGAGTTAAATAGTTAATCTGAATGGGTAGCCATTTTGGAGAAACATTTCTCCAAAGTTTTCTACAAAGAGTTTGCTTGGATAATTGTAATAAAGTCTACATGTTAAATTGTTCTAATGTCTCTGGAGCTAAGTTTTGAGTTTAGTTTAAAGTCTCGTTGTTGCTGAAAGAAGAGAGACATAAACAATCAACTTCAGAGGAAATAATTATACTTTACATTATCGATCACTTTTTGAGGTGAATATTGATTTATAATATTAACAATACTAACATGACTGAAGAAATTTATTAAAATTCAAACGTCGGACTAATCGATGGATTTATTATATAATTAAATAAAAAAATTTTGCATTAACACTTTTTTCGAATAGATTAAAAAGGAGAAAATAAATTTTCATTTTTGCCTCGTCTTAAACGAAAACCATTATGTATACAGATTTTATAAAACGTGGGGTGTAAAAGAAGTTCATTGAGAAAGCATTCCAGTCCTCTTTGTTTTAGATGCAGCAAAAATTTAAATTTTTAATCCACATTGGAGATTAAGATTTAGATTAAGATTTGATAAAGATTTTTGTACAAAAGTAATTTAGTGGATGTTCCCTCAATTCAGCATTGAAAAATTCTTCGATATGATTATCGCGTTGTTGACTGTAATCGATCATTTCTAAAATCAGATGCTCGAGACAAAATGAATTGAACTGCGAATTAATGAAATTGTTAAAATGAATTACTTTTTCATAAAATGACTGAANCCAATTTCATTCTTAAACGACCTGCACGCAAAGTCGAGCACTTTACGGTAGCACAGTTTAACGAGGACCAATACCTCACACCCTCGGCCCCTACACAGACTGATCCAAGTGGTCACCCACCCGCACACTGACCGCAGCCAGTGATGCTTGATTTCGGTGATCTGCTGGGAGGGAACCGTGTCTTAACGATCAGTCCACTGCGGGACTAGATTAAGAAGGAGAAAATAAATTTACATTTTTGCCTCGTCTTAAACGAAAACCATTAGGTATACAAATTTTATAAAACGTGGGATGTAAAAGAAGTTCATTGTGAAAGCATTCCAGCCCTCCTTGTTTTAGATGAGGCAAAAATTTAAATTTTTAATCCACTCGAAAAACGTGATTTTTAAAACTTTTTTCATGCATTTTCGGCAATTTAGTTTGGCATCGGTTTATTTGAGTCGAAATTTCGATTGACGATAAATTTATTTAGTGATGAATTCTGCTTCGATTGAAACTTGCTCTGGCATTCGGAATGAAGTTCCAGTTGTGATCTGAAAGAAAACCCAGGTAGTACACCAAAATAGTACACTACAAAATAGTACACTACAAAATTTTTTAACGTATCTTAATAACAAAATTGGTGGTAACTAATTCACACCGTAGATAACTGTTGGTTCTTGGTGCTTCATTACACCAGAAGAATGTTCATTTACACCATTTGTTGTTAAGTAGCTGCCACCATACTCAAAAGAGTCAGTAAAGTTATTTTTAAGATACAATATAACGTAATAATAAGTAATTTGGAATACATATGTACAGTGCTCAAAACAAAAAAGAAAAAAAAAAAAGAAAAAGAAAAGAGAAACAACTTGAATACCTTTTGATCTAATGATCGGATCTTCACGTTCGGGGACTCAATCTTAATGCTTGGAGGGGTTTCTTTCTCTGAATAAATGTGCCTTTTTTCGGCGGATTCGGATTTGTGACTCCCAAAATATAGGGGGGGGGGGGTAGCCGCAATGAACCCCATATTTTGGTCAGGACAGCTATTCAAAGTTGGGACGTCATAATGTTGAATTTATTTTTTGTGTATTTTTTCATATCTCGAGAACTTTTTAGCGAATCGATTTTTTCGTAAATACAATTATAAAATTCGTTTATCCAAAGATAATTCCATGAAAAAAATAAATTTTAGTTATTATTTGTTATTTTTTAATTATTTTATTTATTTTTTATTATTTATTGCAAAAAAATTTTCGATAGTAAGATACACAATTTTTTTTACACAATTTTGAAATAAGTAAATTTACGTGGCAAAACGCAAAATTTGAACGAAATTGATTGAATAGTTCCTGAGAAATCCAATTTTGAAAAAATTGCATATTTAAAATTTGATTTCTCAGGAATTATTCAACAAATTTCGGTCAAAATTTGTATTTTCCAAGTAAAATTACCTTAGAATTCAAAATTGTTTCGTTTATTATTAAATAAAATAATAAATATTAACAAAAATTTATCTTTTGCTTGGAATTATCTTTAGATAAACGAATTTTACAATTGTACGCAAAACCTTTTCAAAATTAGCATTAAGGGTTCAAACTTTGGGCCGCTCTCCAGACCTGATTGGGGTTACTCCCTGAATTTTGAGGGTTAGAAATCCGAATCCGCCGAAAAAAAAGTATGTTTATTCAGAGAAAACACGTTTTTGTTTCTGACTTCGTAACTTAAAATCGTAACTCGAATTGTGATCCGAATCGCATAATTTGTATCACTAATCTGAAATCAATGGATTCGAATAGTGATCCGAATCACATGATTTCAATCACTTGATTCAAATAGTGATCCCAAACGCATGATTTGAATCAGTGATCTAAATCACTTGATTCGAATCAATAATCCAAATCGTATGATTCGATTTACTAATCTGAATCACTTGATTCGAATAGGAAACCGAATCGCATGAATTGAATCAATGATTCGAATCACTTCATAGAATCAGTACTCAGAATCTCGTGATTTAAATCACTTGATTCGAATTGTGATCCGAGTCACATAATTAGTATCACTGATCTGAAATCACTTGATTCGAATAGTAATATGAATCACTTCATAAGAATCAGTGTTTTGAATAACATGATTTAAATCAGTGATTTGAATCATTTGATTCGAATAGTGATTCGAATCGTATGATTTGAATCACTGGTCTGAACTTAATTGATTCGAATATTTATCCGAATCACTTTATTCTTAACAATATTCCGAATCATATGATTTGAATAAATTGATTTGAATCATTGATCCAAAATTATTCGATTCACTGATCCGAATCATTTGATTCGTATCACTGATCTGAATCCTTTGATTTGAATCACTAATCAAAATCACATGATTCGAATCAGTGATCTGAGTCACTCGATTCGAATTCGACGGCACTAATTAATTAGAATATATTTGAGGTCACCCCTCTAGAACCATTAAGATTGAGTTCTAGAACATTAAGCTCCAATCATTAGATTAAAAGTTATTCAGGGTGGTTTTTTTGGGGGGGGGCACAGTACCACTAACTCTTAAAATAAAATTAGTTTGTAAATGAAGCATACGTGTACAATAAAATTGAGGAGTAGAAAAATTATACGTTATAAAATCATTTAAAACAGTTCACACAGATTTAAAAATTAGAAAAATATTATCCTCATTACATAACTAAAAACATACATATTTTAACCATGAACTTTTGATTCTATAGATGTGTAGCAGCGTATAAGAAAACATCAAACTCACGCCAACTCGTACTGGATTTTAAACAATTTATTGGAGATTAAGATTTGATAAAGATTTTTGTACAAAAGTAATTTAGTGGATGTTCCCTCAATTCAGCATTGAAAAATTCTTCGATATGATTATTGCGTTGTTGATTGTAATCGATCATTTCTAAAATCAGGTGCTCGAGACAAAATGAATTGAACTGCGAATTAATAAAATTGTTAAAATGAATTACTTTTTAATAAAATGACTGAATTACCAAGAAGTTTGAAGTAGTGAATACGGTGGGTAAGACTGTATGCCTGAACCATGTATATAATTAGTGGACGGTTTGACTTTTAAATTTTGTAATTTTTACAAGCTTTAGTTATTTACATTAAAAAAAGTTTTAGGATGAAATGCGCAAATATTTCGAATCATCATATCAATAATTTATGATCTTTATTTATATTTGTTGATAATGGGAACATACACAAAAATGTCAAATATCAGAACACAGAAATTTAAATATCAGCACAAGTATTTTTTACTTGGGATATCAGTACCGCTTTGTACCCTGCACTCCAACTGAATGGAAATTGATAGCAATTATGTTTGGTGATAAATATTTCTTAGCAATAAATTTTATTTGTATTAAAAATTCTACTTCAACGCTCATATAAATAAACAGTCACGAAAGTGATTTATTAAAACGTGGCAATTCTTAAAAAAATTTGAATATTTTTTTTACCGGAGATAGAACATAGACTAAGATCAAGGCAAAAAATTCTGTACCTGCAATGTACAGTGATGGGCCCAGTTGATATTTGACTGTTATGATGCTGTTGGACATGTTCTATGGCAACAATGAGAGAGGATAAGTTTTCTGGTACTCCAGAACCACAGGACGACCAGTTGATGAGCTGGAACTGACTCATTAAATGCTTCTGCTCGTCCTCTACGTCAGTTACAATGAATTGTCTAAGAATGTAGTGAGATGTTTGGCTTGAGCTTTTCAGTTTCACCCGAACTGTCTCGTAAATCTCTTCGTGGCACTCGTCTGGCCAATACTGCGGACACTTGTTCTGGAAGAAAATAATTGCAATTTTAGTAGCGTATTTCGAAGATCTTTCACTGAGAAAATAAAGAAATCTGTGCATTTTACACTAGAAACAAAGCTTTAATTTTAAATTACACATACCATCTTGCAGTAAAGAATGGAATGAGCAAATAACTTAAGTATTTAAAAAGCTATTAAACTTTTTTTGAAGTTATACTTCTTATGCGACTTCCATCAAGGTTGCATTAAACGTTTAACGCTACATTTTTATTGGCCGGGAAATCACGTGGTGGTATCCAGTTTTCCCTCATTCATTTCCATATTGTTTTGGTTCTCACTAGCATAAAAATAATAAAAGTATTGTTTTTCTATAAATATTTTTTTAGTTTGTTTTGATACACATATAATTTAATAGGGTAGTATTTTTTATTTTCAAATTTAGTGGATAACAATTGTAAAAAATGAGTGAAAACAATCCCACGGACAATTCGACGGATTTAAGGTTATGTCAAGGTACGTTTCTTGTGAATATCAATTGATTGTTTCTCTTCTGAAATTACATTATGACGCATTCACATACATTATTAATACAAATACATTTTCCAGGGCGAGACGATGAGGCAACCACAAGCACTGGTTCAAGAGGTCCACGAGGGAAAAATGCACAATATTACCGTGATTACAGAGCACGGAAGCGAGCGGAGCAGGAGAAAGAGTCGTTGAATAGAACTAGTGATCCTTCTACTACTGCTGATTCTTCTACAATTAACGTCGCAGGTTGCGAAGTTTAACTTCTTCCACGCACTATTTTTTCCCCTCTTTTTTATTTTTAAAATCGCCAATTTGGTGAGATTTTTCCATCCCGATGAAAAACATCAACATCTAAGAGTAATTCTCAATTTTGGCAAAATTTTATGACGCCAGATAATGCAGAGTTGGAGTAGCTTTTTAAATGTAAAAAAAATTAGATAACAAATGCTTTTTAATTTCCATCACATTGAAGTTTTGCGCCATGTTCAGAACTAAAATAAAAGTCGCTGGCTAAAGGTAAGTCAAACTTCTAAAAGTCACGAATAATTGTTGCAAACTCACAACAGTTATAAAAATAGCACATTGTTCGCAAAACAGCGTTATTTCTTGTGACGACAGCGAAAATCGGTTTTAAGCTACGTTCCTGCTGCATAAGTCCGTTAAAAAGGCTTACTCACCAAGTCTGGTCCCACCTCTGAGAGCATGACGAGAGTGGTGATGTGTTGCTCCTTCACCATTCTCCAAAAGTCACAGATGGTCTGCGGCAGAGGATCTTGGGTGATGATGAATGAAAGAGAACGGTAGTAACCCTAAGGAATAAAAAAAAGAAACACTTGGTGATAAGATTATGTTAAAAAAATATCAAATAATGAAATGTTAATAGTGGACGTATTTTGATGACGTAAATCTTCTTCCAGCATATAATGTCACTGTGGGGAGAATATTTTTATTTGTTGCTTGTGTATGAATAAGGTATTTCTTGCAGCAATAGAACGAGGCACTATTTTAATTTAATAATGTTATTTTACTTGCGGTTTTTAAGATAACCCTTTTTTTAAAATTAAAGGTAAAAGCTTTTTACTCGGTTTAAACTTGCTCTATATTCCCTTACCTGATATTTTTTGTAATGTATAAAAACCACAGCCACCGAAAAGATCTTTAAAACTAATAAAAAAACATATCCGAAATAATTGAAAAAAGACTGAATATAATGATAGGGAAAAAAAAATGTGAACATGAAATGACTAACTCGGAGTGGCTAAATGCTTCTAAATGAAAGTTGTTGTTAGAAAATAAATGTTTTTTTTCTTCTATTTCCGAATTTTGAAATTTAAAAAAGCAGGCATGCTTTACTTAACTTTCTCCATGTACAAAAGAAATTCCATGATCCACTCCAATAGAGAGGAATCTTGGAACTGGAGGGCTAATTGAAAAAAAAATATAATATCGTCAGTTCTATATCTTCCTTTTCCTTTACAGATTTCTCTTTTGCTCAGAAAGTTCTTACGTTATGAAATCGTCTTTCCTTTAAGTACTTGAATGAACTTTCAGCTTAACTAGATCAACACTGTCCAACTTCGCACATGCGCAGTTTCGAACAAATTAAACAAAAGAAAAGTAACGTAAAAAATCTCATCAAAAATAATTTTTCTCTCTTATAATTGATGTGTTTACCTATTGAAAATAAAACTTTCTAACAAAAGTCAATTCAGAACAACTTAGGAGACATTGCATTTTTGCAATTAGATTTTTATACAGCAAAAAAATAAATTCTTTGTTTAAACTTAATTTTATACAAAATTATCTTTAGGAAATGTGAATAGATTTTAAATGTGTTGTCAGTTTTAAAAGTTGAATTAAAATATTTTTCTTAATCTTGTTCTTTTTAAATTTTTTTTCTCACAACTGATTCAGAAAGAAATGCTATTCTTTCATAACAACATACATTTTTATGTTATAAATGTGTCCTTTGGAAAACAGTTCTGCACAATTAGAGTTTTTAAGAAAAAATCTATTCGCATTTTCTATCTCAAGCCTCATTAAGCACAATTAAGGAGTGAGGAAAAAATTAAATTGCTAAAGAGAAATAAAATGTGGTAGTCTTTCCATTTGGTTGCACACAAAAGCTAGTTCTGGTTTTGACACTAAAGAGAGCAAACAAATTTAAAGCGAAGCTTTAACCTCAAATAAAAATAAAGAAGCAACGAAGACTTTGTATTCGACAAAAAATATTTATTGTTTGACTTTAAAAACAATCTATTTTCTTTTTTTTTTCTCTAAATTTTCAAGTGACGAGTTTTGAGATTAAAAATAATTTTCACGACATTTATTTCATTTTTAATGAGTGTAATAAAATATTTATAGTCAAGGAGGAAATAATTTTTGGAACTATTTACATATTTGATTATTTTACTAATTAAATTTTTTGTAGTAAAAAATGATAAAAGTTGTTGAGCTGGTTTTAATGTACATACGTTTGCATTTAAGAGTAATATCTAATGAGATTGTTTAAAATAATCTGTTATATCATTATCTTCAAAGAATGAGTTATTCTATAAAATACTCTCAAGTTCGAGAGGAATAAAGAAAGCAACACTCAGTTTTGCGTAAGTTTAAAAACGCATAAAGACATTTAGTAAGGGTAAATATAATATACCGTATATAGAAATTATTATTATTAATATGGTTTTTGGCATCTTTGCAAGTTTCCAGAGGAAACTATAGAGTAAATGTTTTCTTTTCCAGTGTTACGTTCTAAAATACGAATTTTCTCTCGTACTTTGAAGGAAGAAAGACTTATGCAGTCTGCTCCAAATGTGAAGCCCAGTAGGCCTCAGCCGAACATTCCTTGACTGCTTGGGCCTTTCCAAGGAGGACTTATACGTTAGTCCACTTCTTGTCATCGACTTTTTGAGGGTCAACAACCAATTGGATCTTGTCTGTCTTCGTCAGACAATTGGATGATAAGGAACAACAACAACGTTCTAAAATAGCGACAAATTTGCTACAGTTTTAAAATGTAGTTTTTGGTATCCTGACAAATTACTGGAGGAGACAATAGAGGAAATGTAATCTTTTTTATTGTTTGGTCCAGGAATTTGTCATAATCGAGACACTTTTGCTGGAGTATTAAAAATGGTTTTCGGTAATTTACAAAGTTCTGGAGGATATAAGAGAGGGACTGTTTTCTGTTCTATGGTTAGGTTTAAGAACTTGCTATAATCCAGACAACTTTGCTAGGTTTTTAAAAGACGGTTTCAGGCATTCTTACAAGTTTCTGGAGAGTAAATGTTTTATTTTCTATTGTTTTAATCAGAAATTTCTCGTAATGGAGAAAATTTCTATAGAGTTTCAAAGTATAGTTTTTGGCATCCTGCTAAGTTTCTACAGAAAATAATAGAGGAAACGTCTTCTTATTCCGGACGCAGAAAGGGACACAGCTTAAAATGTGAGTCAGTGAAAATGGACACAGCTCGAAATGAACAGTAACGAAAATGGAAACAGCTAAAAATACGCATTAGCGAAAATGGACACAGCTCAAAATGTGTGTTTACGAAAATGGACACGGCTCATAATTGCGTTGTTACGAAATTGGGCACAGATATTTAAGAAAATGGACAACTCCCTTTTTCCATCCTTCTTTTTAATCATTGTTCTATCTTTATATAAATAACTAATGAATATAATGTCATTTCGTAATGTAATTCATTTGCATAAATTACTTTTTACATTTTATGAAATTAGCCTTTTTTAGAAAAGACTTTAAAAGTCAACAGTTTTTATAAGGTTGCTATGCATCTTATAAATTTATAATAGTGATAGTAAATTTACGGTGCTAAAATTCAAATTTTCAAAACGTACTATATCGTTCAGAGAATACGAAGACAATGTCTGAAAAATTACAATTGTATTACCCTTAAAGACAGGGATTTGTCCCGTAATGATTGCATTTAGTTTTTAAATAAGTACTTAAAAGTAAGCACGAAATTCTTTGTTAAGTTGTTAAATTTAGTTTGAACATTGAAAAGGAAAATGTTTTGCTGTTTCCATTTTCTTAAACACGCGTTTAGAACTGTGTTTATTATCCTAATCGCGTATTTCGAGCTCAGTCCATTTTCGTAAACTTGCATTTTGAGCTATGTCTATTTCTAAAAATACGCGTTTTGAGCCGTGTCTATTTTAGTAAACACGCATTTTAAGATGTGTTAATTTCCTTTGGGCTGTGTGTTGAATGTTATCTTTTCTATTGTTTGATTCAGAAACTTGATATAATCTAAATAAGAGTTCTAAAGGACAATTTTTTAGGATGCTTTCAAATTTCTGAAGGAAATAATAGAGCTTTCTATGGCATTGTTTTGGAGTTAGTCAACTTGAATAGGCTTATAAAAAATGATTTTTAGAATACTAATGAATTCATTTATGAAAAAACAGAGAAGATATTGTGCCCTTTATTATTTCGCAGTTGGCGAGTTTTATAAGAGAATAAAATGGTATATTGTAGGCAACGATACTGAAATACAGTTTGTGGGTGCATTTTTTATGTATTTCCATTATATCCTTTATCCTCTTTTTCATGAATAAAAATTTCCTTATTTTGGAATTTTTTTTTCTACTTTTTAAAAATAATTAAAATTATTTAGCTACAATTAAAAAAAAAACTTTTCCTTTGTTTATCTCTTTGACTAATTTTTGAGAGACAAACCCTCTTTTATTTCTTTTCTATTTATTTCTTTTTGTGCAAATTCTTTTCTTAGGTTTATTTCTTTTTGTGCAAAATAGCCCGATGAAATTACTCCCTCCCAGTAATAAAAAATAGTTTTTGAATTTTTATTGAGAACAAACAGTTTTATGTGTATGCTATTATCCCGTGAAGAATTAAGCAAGAAAGCCTACACTCATAAAAGTTGAATTAAGTTAAAAATTACACTATATACATTTTCTCCTCATTGATTACACTCAAATCTCCAACAAATCTCTTTAATCTAAATAATAAAAAGTTAAAGAGAAATTAACCCTGACCTTCATAGGTTTTATGTATTTTTGTAAATGAAAAGTTAAGGAACGATTATCGAAAAAACAATTGAGCAGAAGGGTTTTGTGCTTTTGTCAGAAATGGCATGCGCAATGCAGTGTAAAAATGCGAAATTTTGTAAGTAACACGGAGAAAAAAAAATTCCGACAAAATTACCGTACTGTATAGTAATGACATTTCAGGTAGAAAAAAAAACAAACAAAATTTTGATAAATAAAACCAAAATATACCGTATTTAAAGTATTTATTTGGTACTTTTTCCGTTCATATGGTAATGGTTTACTGGAAATTCTGGTTTTAAAAATTATTACCTTACAGTTTCTTATTACCATACTATTTTCGCATTACCATACATTTAGCAAAATTTACAAAATTGAAAAGTAAATTCAACCTAATAAATGGTTTTTATGCCATAAAATTACAAGGTTTTGCCATATTTCTCAAATTTTATCACATTCTCTAACACTATGTTAATTTTTTAAAAATCATTACCAAAGCACTTCGATAAAAATTACCGAGCTTTTTGGTGTTTCCATAGAGCCTGAAATACGGTGAATTTAATCATATTCTAGTAGTTGTGACTATACTTTTTTTTTTCTCACGGTATAAATTTTTATAAAGACTACGTCGTGAAATAATAAAATTTACGTAAATTTTGTATAAAATCTGTCGTATTAAAATTACTTCAATAAACATGAATTTAACTTTATGGGATATCTAACATATACATTGACTTACCTGAATATGAGAAGCATTGATATAGGACGACTGATCAGCAATGGAAGGCAATAAAATTACTCGATTCATATCATCTGAAATCATAAGATGTGTGAAAATATATTATAACACGAAAAGAAACTATCAAAATAGTAAGGATAGAGTAAAGATTTTTGAATATGATAATTGGCATATAAAACTTTATCTTTTAAGAAGACACCATACGACGGGAGAAACTTTTAGTGGCAAATTCTCCTTCACCTCCTTAACTAATTTTAAATGTGAAGTATGGAAAATGTGAGTTCAGACAAACCTAGGCCATGAAGTTACAAAGGCTGAGAAGGAATTTTTTTAAAAATTCAAATCAAAATATAATACCGTGGCTGGGTGGCGCAGTTGGTTTGTCGTCGGCCATCTGAGCCCAAGTCTGCGGGTTCGATCCCCGGACCAGACACCGGATTTTCGGTATGTAGAAAGTCCTCATCGGCCATGTCGTATGATTATGCGGCATGTAAAAGATCCCTGGAGTGCCTTATTGGCTCTTGGCATTTCCAGAAAAATTAAATTCCTAGTGCACTTTAGCATCCAAATAGAGTCTCGGTGCTGCCATCTAGTGTGGCAGAAACTAGACGTCCAAATTAACATGACCAACGGTATCTCACCCATTGTGGTGGTCCTGAAAGAGTGGATACCGCCTCTGGAGAACGCACTAGGTCTGCTCATCGGCAAGACCGATTGTGCAGCTCATTGGAAATAAAAAAAAGAAGAAATGATCTGAGAATTTTCTGAGATTAAAACTTTATGGCTTACTCTAGGTTTGTCTAAGCGCACTTTTAATTTCTTTTAAATTTTAAACTAGTAATGAGGGGAAAGAGAATTTGAGACAAAAAGTTTCTCCCGTGGTATGGTGTCCTTTTCAGAACATGAAAGTGAAAGTAACTTAACTTAAAATAATTGAAATTATGAAATGATTTTTCAACTGATTTATTCAAATAAAAGTAATATACGCCAGCGGTTTGCAAAAAGTCTTTAGCAGAACCCTAGGGTTTCTTAGAAGGGTTACAAGTTTAAACTTTATATAACCAATTATGATTTCTGAAGCCTGTAATAATCATTAATAATTCAGTAGTTATTTAATTATTTGGCTAATTCGATGAAATGATTTACGCAAAATGCTGGTGAAATAAATAATAAAAGTATTGAATTAATAATGAAAAGGAAATGTACTTATAAAAAGTATTTATTAGTATTTCCAATTGAACTTTTAAATCTAAAATAAAATAAAAACAAATTAAATAATAGGGAAATGTATTTCACTGATAACCATTTTCAACTTAATGACATTTTCTTTCACTTCTATTTTAACGCTTACCGTAATTCAATTTATTTTATTCAATTTCGTCATGCATTTAAAGGAAATTCAGAGCTAGACTAGATGTTGTCAGATGTATGAATTAAATTACCAAATATGAAACTCAATTTAAGGAATGTTTTAAAAAATTAAAATTAGCTTGCTTAACTCTAGTGAAAAATGGTTATAGAATTCGATTTCAAAATATAACTTCTGCATTTATTTATTTATTATTATTTTTTTGAAATTACATTTACCCCCAGGAATTAATATTGTATTGCTTCGTAATCATGGCGATTATATTAGTTTAAATTTTTTGGATTTAAGTATCAAATTTTTACTCTTTCTTTTATTTAAAATACGCTTTTTCTTTTACGTTTTATATTCTTTTCTTGTTTTCTTTGTGTTTTCATCTGATATGTATGCTGTATTTATGAAACATAGAATACAGTAAATAAAATAAGCATTAACTATTCAGCAGTCAAATGCACCCGATACCTTTTTCGTAAGGGAAAGATTTCGTTTTTTTGAAAGTTGTAGTAATTTTTTTAAATTTTTAATAATTTTTCTCTTATTTTATTTAAAATCCTTTCTTTTACATTTTGTATTTGTTCCTTGTATTTTTGCGCATTTTTATCTGTTTTTTTTTGTTNGGTGCTCAGAGGTATTACTATTTCGCAAATTGTCAGATTCAAAATAATCGGTAACAACGAATACAACTTTACGTTGTAGGTGTAAAATTTCAAAGCTAAACTTTTTTGCAATAACTTTCCAAGTAATTTTTTCAATCATCTTTTGGCCCAATTTAAATTTTAAGTTCAAAGTTTCTTTCCGAGATTGACACAGTTCACAAAAGTCTAAACCGTAACCGATCGTAAATTATATTCATTTATGACGCACCATATTCAATTCAATAATTTGGAGGAATGATTGTTGATGTTGTGGTATTTGTCACCGTAGACATGGACAGAGTTTGGTTTTGCATTGACTATGTATTAAAAGTTTTGGTTTTATATTTAAAAAATTCTTTGCGTTCTCATGTTATTAATGTTAGTGTGGGGTCCAGCCAATAGCAACATGGCCTACAACTTTTACTGTTCACCACGTTACTATAACGAAACCCGACACTTTTTTCGTTCAAAGGTATTATTATTGTTAGCTGCTGATGAGTTACAACCTACTATATACACTCCTCAAAAGTGAAATTGCAACGCCAAGAAATATTGCACGTAGCAACACTACGTGCATTATTTCTTGGTGTTGCAATTTCACTTTTGAGGAGTGTATATAGTAGGTTGTAACTCATCAGCAGCTAACAATAATAATACCTTTGAACGAAAAAAGTGTCGGGTTTCGTTATAGTAACGTGGTGAACAGTAAAAGTTGTAGGCCATGTTGCTATTGGCTGGACCCCACACTAACATTAATAACATGAGAACGCAAAGAATTTTTTAAATATAAAACCAAAACTTTTAATACATAGTCAATGCAAAACCAAACTCTGTCCATGTCTACGGTGACAAATACCACAACATCAACAATCATTCCTCCAAATTATTGAATTGAATATGGTGCGTCATAAATGAATATAATTTACGATCGGTTACGGTTTAGACTTTTGTGAACTGTGTCAATCTCGGAAAGAAACTTTGAACTTAAAATTTAAATTGGGCCAAAAGATGATTGAAAAAATTACTTGGAAAGTTATTGCAAAAAAGTTTAGCTTTGAAATTTTACACCTACAACGTAAAGTTGTATTCGTTGTTACCGATTATTTTGAATCTGACAATTTGCGAAATAGTAATACCTCTGAGCACCTTGACACTAATGCAACTGCCATAGTTCTGTAGACTAAGTACCTCAAATTTGAAGTCAATTTCAAGTAAAATTTTTTGCTTTTTTTGTGAACTTGAGCATGGATAGAATTCAGTTTTTCAGTGAATTAAAAGTTATGGTTTTATATTTAAAAATTCTTTGCGTTCTCATGCTATTATTTTTAATGTACGGTCCAGCCAATAGCAACATGGCCTACAGCTTTTGCTGTTTGCCACGTTGCTATAACGAAACCCGTCACCTTTTTCGTTCAAAGGTATTATTGTTGTTAGCTGCTGATGAGTTACAACCCTTTTTATTATTTATATCTTTGCTGTATTTTACAAAATACTATATTATATATATTTTGATGTTTAATAACTCATAAAATAATAAATATAGATTAAAATTAATAACATAGAGGGTCAGATAGACTCAAAAAGTTTCATGATCCTTGTAAATAAATTTCCACGTGTGCCCCCTTCGTCACACGGAGAATATCAAATCTATAGTCAATTTCACGCCAGGTAGCGGCAAGCATGTTGGCATCCACAGAGGCTATTGCGGTTTTCTGAAGCGCATAATGTTCTCCTTCGAAGCATCCTTTCGTGCTTCTGGCATTCTTAATCGCCATAATGTGCGCATATGGGGATATGAAAATCCCCATGAATACCGTGAGACACAAAGGGATTCCCCAAAGGTTAATGCGTGGTGTGGACTAATGCACGACCGAGTCATTGGACCTTTCTTTTTTACAGAAAAGACGGTCTCATCAGTCGTATACTTAGACATGTTGGAAAACTTCGTATTTCCACAACTAGAAGAGCTTCAGCCACATGTCTTTTTGCAACAAGATGGTACACCACCTCATTGGGGTATCATCGCTCGTAGTTCCTTCCTCCATTGAGGTATCATCGCTCGTAAATGGCCATTTTCCAGGAATATGGATTGGGCGAGGAGGTCCAATTCCTTGGCCACCCAGATCACCTGATATAACGCCGCTGATCTTTTTTCTTTGGGGATTTATAAAGGACAATGTTTGCGGGAGGATCGTGTCGAACATTGATGACCTAAAAGTCAGAATTACAACCACAATAGCCTCCGTGGATGCCGACATGCTTGCCGCTACCTGGCGTGAAATTGACTATCGACTTGATATTCTCTGTGCGACGAAGGGGGCACACGTGGAAATTCATTGACAAGGGTCATGAAACTTTTTGAGTCTATCTAGCCATTTATGTTGTTAATTTTAATCTATCTTTATTATTTTATGAGTTATTAAGCATCAAAATGGGTCCGGGACTTTATAAACACCCTGTATATATATATATATATATAAAGTGTGAATAAATTAAGTAAATGAAAGGTAATAACTACCGTTTATACTTCAAAAGCCAATTTTTACAACCAACATTACGATGAACTCGCAACAGGGTTCAATTTTAAACATTACTTAAGTAACTTGCATGAGTTAAGTTCTATTTGCATATAAATTAAAATTTTGTGCCATTAATTATATTCCTACCTAATTTTTTTCATTTTCGACTTGAAGGAAGGAATATCTTTGGATTACGAAAGTCTTTAGATATTATTTTTCTTAGAACGCGAAACTTTTAATGAATTCTGTCTCAAAATGAAATCATTAAAATTTGATACTTTCAGTCAGTTTAAGGGTTGTCTCACTGGGAGTAATTAAAATAGTTTCAAAAACATTTTTTGGATTTTGGATTTTGAATTTTTTTTTAAATCTTTTAATTTGAGGAAAAAGTTCTCTCAAGTATATAATTCCCAGCCACTAATATTTCTTTTAGCGCTCTTTTTTTTAAAAATTTCTCTTTAACAGCATGGGTATTGTATTATTGTAATAAAATTTCAGTTAAGAATTGATTTTGTATTACTTCATAAGTTACTTTGTAACATTTACCATAAATAGGTATGAGTTGATAATTTTCCATATGTTTATATGCTTAAATATAATAAGGCTAATCGAGCCTATTAACGACAGTTCGCAATCATAGTTAATTCTGAGTAACGTCTTGCTAAAGCATATCTAAACAAATAGTTTCATCAATAAATTCATTTTACTATAATTGAAAGATGTAATAAGCTCTTAACCAGAATTTCTCTTTATGCCTTACTCTTCAGGGAAAATAAGGAAGCTTTATGAAACGTTTAACGTTTGAAGTTGAAGCGTTTCAAAGCATATACGCTTCAGATACTTGAAGCGTTTTAATACAGATTTTGGTATGAAAGGTAAGCATTTCAAGTTTGAAGCGTAATATATGAGTTTTATGAATTATTTTCTTCTTTGTAATATAGTGAATATCTAATTAGGGTATGCTGAGTTATAGTTCCATACCAATGTGGTAGGTTAATTAAAAACTAAGTTAATTAAAACATATTTTTTTTAAATAAACATACCCCTCTTTTCGATTGAATTTTATTCTTCACTATCGAAATATAAGCTGTAAAAACTTTTAGCAAATTACACCACCGTGACAACTACTTTACACCATAGTGGCGTAGTTAAACCCCATGCGTGACTCTTGGATCTAACGTTGCACTACAATGTTCTTTTACACTACTAGGTGCAAAGTAGCCGCTACCATTTTTTACTTTATCAAACTAAAATTTATAATTATATGCACATAAGAGTCGGTCAATTATTTTTACCAAACAATATAAAGTAAGAATCATTAATTCAGTACCCACATGTACAGTGCGAAAAAAAAACGGGCCACCCTGAATAACTTTTGATTTAATGATCGAATCTTGACGTTCTAGGGCTCAATCTTAATGGCTCGAAAGGGTGACCTCAAATACGCTAATTAATAAGCGAAGACGATATTTTAAGTTACGAAATCAGACAAACCTTCTCTGAATAAACGCACCTTTTATTTTTGGACGTATTCGGATTTCTGACTCCCAAAGTATAAGGGGTAGCCGCAATTTGGGAAATATGTTCCCAATGGCTCCAAAGGTTTTGACTTCATAATGTTAAATTTACTTTTTGCGCATTTCACTATATATCGAGAATGTTTTGGGAGAATTGCAATATTTTTTACACAATTATAAAATTCGTTTATCCAAAGATAGTTCCAGTCAAGAAATAACATTTAATAAATATTTATTACTTTTTATTATTTTATTTGTTTTTTATTATATCGTGTTTGATACTTAATTTTATTTATTATATCGTGTTTGATACTTAATTTTATTTATTATATCGTATTTGTTTGATACTTACATGGTATGATACATTCATATCTGTTTTTGCATCTATTGATTTCCCATGCACCAACGCAATATGTCTTGGGCTCTTCAAACACATCATTTAATTTCTGCAGTGTAAAGATACATGATTTTAATTTTCTAACAATATTTGAGAATTGTAAAATTAAAAAGTGGACAAAAAGTGCATTAACGATAGCAACGCCACCAATCAGAATTATAGCGGAAAATAATTGTTTTTACGTACGTCAGACTAAATACTACACAGTAAAAAATATGGTTGAAACAGTCAGAATATGATAAATGTATCATCATGTTTCTGGCTCTATGGGGATAATAAAAAGCTGTATAATTTTTACCGAAATGCTTTGGTAATGATTTTAGTAAAATTAAAAATTAAATATGGTTCTATAGTCCTTGATGAAATTTGGTTAATGAGGTAAAATTTAATCATGATACTTTAGAGAGTGGCTTAAAAACGGTTAAATTTACTTTTCATTTTTGTATTTTTTAATAAATGTGTGGTCGCACTTTCGAAAACCAAAATTTTCGATAAATCGTTACCATATGAACGAAAAACTTTCCGAATGAATGGTTTAAATACCGTATACTTTGGTTTTTAATAATAGAATTATGATTTTTTTGTCACTGCCATACAGTTACGGTGATTTTACCACAACTTTTTTTTTTCTTCGTGTAATCTGTTATACTTGTCGTGTACCTCTAGTTGTTTTCTCTACGGCAGAAATTTATTCCTTGGAGATCATGGCGTTTGTTATCCTTTTGTTTTAATAAATCTCATATCGGTGACCATCTTTCATCAAAAAATGTACACGATTTGTTTACGATTACGATTGTTCGTCCAGCATAGTGTGCGCCAGAATATTAATGCTTTTATCACGCCTGCTTTCTGACACTAAAAGTCCTACTGTAGTGCATTTTCTCTTTTGGGTACAGCATTTTACATTTGGGTGCACATCTTTACATTTACTTTGATTATGTAAGGTCCAGGGAATTTAACTTAAACTGGCTAATAAATTACACTGTTAGAAATTTCTCGGAAAAATGGTTAAATACCAATTTATTTATTTGTTATTTGACCATATTCAAACAAAACAGTCAAATAATCGTAAATAAAATGATATGCAAGCTGTTAATATTAAGAGAATCCATTTATTAATTGCCTTCACCTAATACGGTAAAATAACCAGAATTTAATCGCACCAGCTAGGCTCACCTAATGAAGCCACTTAGTTCTTTGCAGTTGGATATATGTCACAGCCCAAAGGGATAGTCTGTCAAACTCATGACCGACAGAACGGGAGTTCATGTCTCATAGTTGTCACCACATTATTTCCTCCATTCCCTTCAACACATGAAGAGTTTCTAGTGTCAATTGAATGGACAGACTTCTGCCGGGTATTTTACCGTAATTTCAGAATGAAAATTCTAACAGTGTATACACAATCTGCGCCGCACTCTTATTTTAATTTTTAACCTTGAAGTTGAGCTATCACCGCTGTGTTTTTGTCACTATCTTGATTGTCCACTTTTCATTTGGGCAACTCTTTTTATAAATCAAAATAGAAAGCAGAATGAATACACAATCTTACCTCGAACTCAACCTCGAGTCCCGTTCTACAGTTATCCCTGACTTTTCCTTTCAGCAATTCGTAATGGTCCCTGAGGTGGTGTAGCTCCAGCTCTGTATCTCCAAACTGCGCATGCTCCATAAGAGCCCGATACACAAACATGTACTCCTCCTGCACACAATGAATAGCATTAATTAATATGTATTACAATTTAAGTATCTTTACATTGCCCTAACACTTTTTCTTAAGTTCTGTATCGTATCGTATAAAATTCCGCAACTTGTTACAAAACAGGAAGAAAATTACTGTTTTATGTAATTGTCTATTAGTTTATCAATAGCAATTCAATAATCTAGTAAAAATGCAACATTTTTTATCAAGGCAAAACTGGCGATATGGTAAAATATTTTGTTACAGTCTTATAATAATATAATAGTTTATAATAAGTTATAACCAACGATTACAACATAACCTATCATAACGAAATATCATACTTTTAATCATAAATATAAGAAATCGTAATTCATATATACAATTGAAATCATACTTACGAGTACAAGTATTATTGAACTACGTTTGTTAAGCAAAAATAACTTACATCTTTATAGTCTGTTTACGCACATTTGTTTTTGCATTCATGGATAAATTTCATCGACACGTTTCAGAAACGTCTATACAGTTAACGAAATCCATGTCCAAAAGACAAATTATCAAATACATTCTCAATTTATCAGTTTTATAAAAATGCGTAGTTAAAGAGCTTATTGTGATTCTTTTCTTTTATTCTAGTAAACTCTGCCTCCTAATCCCTCTGACCCTTAAACAATATCTAAAGAATTCAAGTAGCTGGAAAGTATACTTCCCCTCTGCCTTACATTGCGTTAATATTTATCAGGCTGGGAAAGGCCACAAATAAAGTTGTTTGCAAACACGCAGAAAACCATGATGTAATTCATTACAAATATTTAAAAATATTATACCAATGTAACTAATTAATGAAAAATATTCGAAGTTTTCCTAAATCATACAATTGAAGTCTTAATGTCTACAAACTGTCTCAAATTTTTTACTTTCTACAAACGGGAGTCCCTGTTTTATAAACAAATAACTTCTTATTGCATTGCGGTCGCAACAAAAAATCGTGCAATAAACTATGAAAATCAATCGGTTAAATATAGTTACCAGGTAATTGTTCAGTGATGTGCAACGGATCACAGAACCATAATTTCGACGTTTTATCTTCTGCTAAATTCTATCAAAAAATTTTTTGAGGTGGTTTCAAAGTTCCTGTTTTTTAAATTTTCCTTAATTTGTTTTCTTTTTTTTTCTTTTTTTAAATTTTAATCTTGTACAATCTCCAAAGCTTCTTTTGAACTTAATGTATTTTGATTATAAGAGCAAAAATCACTTAAACATCGATTAGTTTTAATAATGTTAACGATTTTTTCTAGTATGTGCTAACTAGTTCAAAGACTTAAGTATTGATTAGAAATAGTTAAGAGATAAATTAGTTTACGAAATTTTAAAGCAAATTTTTTTTAATGCATTTTTTTGTAACTATTTTTATTTATGGTATATTGTATAGAATATTAATAAAATTGGTTTTTAGTTTAGAATCGTGTTTTTACTAGTAAAATAAAAGATCATTAGTTCAGTAAGCATTCAGAAAGAATAATTTATTTTAAGATGGAAAATATGTGTTTTCGATAAAAGCAGAAAACGTGTAAAACTTGTTTTTCTTTTTATAGGGGAACCAGAAAACACGTAAAGTTTCTTTCATCGTATCATTCCGTATCCAATTCGAAAATTCCATTAGTGTTTGCTCAAGACGCCCGTGAATCGTTAACTCAGGTTTTTCAAATAATATTGGAAGAAACAAAGCCATAAAAAAGGAGCCTTTCTCTCAAATTCGGGTAAAAGTGAAGTAAATATTTGCAAAAAATGAGGAAAACAGGAAAAATGTAAAAATTGAAATGAAAATTGCAAAAAACTAAAAAAAAAAAAAGCATTTAGTGTTATGTCGTATTATGAAACTTTTATGAAAGAATTTGGTGAGGTATTTTAAAAGTTTTTATGATATGCATTTGAAAAGAGAGTTCCCCACAAAAATTGTTTGAGGTTTAACATTTGATTATTTGAACTGTTTGAATAGCTGTTTTAAAACTTCTCATCGTTCTTATGTTTATTAAGTGCATTTGAAATAATTTCTTTTTTCAGAAAATATATTATTGAAACGAGTGGAACTCATTCTTTTTAGTTCTAAGTAAAAATTAGGATTTGCATAAATTGGTATTCATCTGAATTCTGTGATTATGACTACAGCAAATATCGGGAAATACATTTATTGGTATTCATCTAAATTCTGTGATTATAACGATGTTGTTTACAGCAAATATTAGGAAATAAATTTATTGGTATTCATCTGAATTCTGTAATTATAACGATGAGTTTCACGACAAAAATTAGGATTTGCATAAATTGGTATTCATCTGAATTCTGTGATTTTAATAAATAACAGCAATGCATTATGATAAATATCACGATTTTACTTGCAATAATAATGTTTAATTTCATCTGTTTTTTATAATGGATAAGTAATTATTATACCGAATTACAGAATTAGAGTAGTTGATTTAAATTTTTTTTTCTACTAACAATAGCTTAAAAATCTGCTTACTTTTCTCTAAAAAATTATGTTTTTAAATATTTATTTTTCCCGATTGCCTCCTTTAGACAGAAAGAGGATTTCAATTCATTCCTCCCTGTTAACCTACAAAAAATGTCTGGAATTACCTTCTTTATCATGTAACAATTTAAACTTTTCAATAATTTTTGTTTCATTTTATTCATGCATTATACTGAACTACTAGAACTTACTAGAATCAGAACTTACTAGAACTAGAAATTACTAGATTTTAAATTTTAAGGTTATAACTATTTTAATTTTGTTTTTAAAGTTTAAAATTTTTAAAGTTTTAAAATACTTACAACATAAAACTTTACAATTTTTGATTCTTTTTTTCTTATTATCTCGTTGTTATATTGGAAATTAATGATTTTATCTTACTTAGAACTCTTTATAGGAAACGTCGGATGAACGTCGGCATATCGACGTCAAAATCATTATCTGATTTGGCCAATAAATTCAATGAACTCAGTGCAGATAATAAATTTTTACAAGAAAAGCCATTACATCGAATTCGAACTCACAGTGAGTGATTACATTTCCCCTCTATAAAACGAAGTTGGCTTCTGAATTACATGCATGGTACAAAAACAAAGCCGAAAGTTTTTCCTCCTCTATAACCCATCCAGGACCTGTGAAAGAAGAAGAAGTGCTTGAAAGAAGAACTTAGAGATCATATATTCTAATACGAGAGTATCAAATTGAGATGGTGTCCGTGTGCTCATATTCTTCCAGAGCAGAGGTTCCCGTTGATGGGTAAATCCAAGCCAAAATTTTTGTTCTTTATTATGAAGACCAGAAAATACTTTGTGGATCCCCACTTACAACTTGTGAACCCCTGTTTTCTTTTCACACCTACGTGGACCCTTATGTGGTCTTCTATGGACCCCTGGGGGTCCACCTGGACCACTTTGGGAACCTATGTTCTAGAGCCATAAAGGATATATGATAGCGTGGATCATATATGATATTTTGAAAGGAGAATCGCTTGATCACGGTCTTAAATGTGTAAATGTATTTCTCAGAGAAAATGAGTTTCAATTAATCACAGATGCTAGTTAAAACATAAGTGAACACTTCTTGAACCTAAAAAATGGTATAGAAATTAAATGTATCAACCTTCAGCATTCAGTTTTTTCAGCTCTTGTAATTTCTAAACTATTTTAATCCTATCAACTTGGTTATTATCAAATGTGGTTCAGTGTTAAAAATTAGAGAGGAAACAATGTCTCACTTTGCCTTGAATAAATTAAACATAAAAAACCCTTAAAACTTCTACATTTTAAATTATATTGACTCACAATTATTATTTTTTCTCACACTTTTCATCGTGAAAAAATACAGGTTGGAAATAATACCTAACTTGCTTTAATAACTGTGCCAGATACTCAAATAGATATAAATCACTAATTGTAACTTTTATACAAAAAAAGCACTTGCAACTCTTAATCTGTAAGTCATATCAACCCTGATGTAGTCACATTCTATTCATCATTTCACAAGAAACGATACCTTATTTGTCCAGATAACAATGTTTAGGTTTTTTCCCTTTTCGATTCCTGTTTAACCAGCAAAATCTTACATGCTAAGTTGTGCAACTTTTTAACACTTACTAAGTAGAGGATGTTTAGCTGTTACCCATAGGATAAATATTTTTTAGATGATTAGAGTTTGATAATTTTTAAGCTATCTTAACTAAATTAAAAAGTGAAAATTAATTTATGCCAGTTAAAATTTAAACTGATGTCTCTTAGCGACTTTTTCGTAAACCACATATTTCATATTTTTATGAAAAATTTATATCGGGTGATTTAAAAAGTTCGTATTTGCATTGTTTTAAAGGAATCTGAAGAAAGAAGAATTTATTTAATGCTACAGATATGCAGGCCAGTATGCTCATCAGAAATTACGACTTGTCGAGACTATATCGAGAACTTTTTAAGCAAATTGAAATTTTTTTTTGCACACAATTATAAAATTCATTTACTCAAAGATAATTCCTCAGAAAAAATAAATTTCAGTAAATATTTATTATTATTTTTTTATTTCATTTAATAATAATTGAAAAATTTATTATTCTATTTAATATTTCGATTTTTCAGAAATTATTTGACTGATTTCCCTCAAGTTTTGTATTTTGCTATGTAAAATGAGATGCTTTAAGAAACTATGTACAAAACTGTACACTTTACAATTCAAAATTGTTTTGGCTATTATTAAATAAAATAATAAAAAATAATAAATATTTGCTAAAAATTACTTTTTGCGTGGAATTATTGGATAAACGAATTTTATTATTGTGTAAAAAATGTTTCAATTTGCTTAAAAGTTCTCGAGATATAGCGAAAAACGTACAAAAGTAAAACTTTGTCCAAACTTTGAAGCGCTCTCCTGACCAAATTTGAAGCGCTCTCCTGGGACAATATTTCCCAGATTGCAGCTACCCTCTATATTTTGGGTGTCAGAAATCCGAATCCGTTAAAAAAAAAATCACGTTTAGTCAGAGAAAGTATGTTTTTGTAACTTAAAATATCGTCTGCAGTTATTAATTAGCATATTTGAGGTCACCCCCTCGAGCTGTTAAGATTGAGTCTTAGAACGTGAAGATCCGATCATTAGATCAAAAGTTATTCAGGGTGGTCCATTTTTTTATTTTGAGCACTAAACATTAAAAGGGAAAATTCTGCGAGTTCACCCAACCTTGTCAATTGAGATTTTGAGCGAAATAATTTGATTCGAAGAAAATTCTGAGGAAAAAGTCAAAACAACCCTTATGATCTTATATTATGAAAAAGAAAAGCCCGGAAATTTCACACAAAGAAAGAATCCGAAAATGTGTAAAACGTTGGAAGCTGAATATTTTTATGAAAATAAGTTCTATTTTATTTGGTTTTAAATCAGGCGCAAAACTTCTGCAGCCACTTAATATTCTCTGTTCCTATTTTTTTTCATCTTAAAAATTCAAACCAAAATAAATAAATAAATGAATAAAGTATTTAAATCTAATACAGTTACATTTTAAAGAATATTTACAATTTTAGATAATATTTACAAGTTTTTCAACACTTTTCTGAATATTTTTATCAACAGAAATTGAGAAAGAATGAAGGCAATGTTTCGAACAACGATTGTTTTAAAGTGCACAACAGTTACGTTCGTTATTTCAAACGGAATGTAAGAAAACAAGAGCGATTCGCAGCTATTTACAGTCGCAAATGTTGAGATACTTGGAAGACGTGCGCGGAATAAGGTTTCAGAGTCTAGAGTAAAAAAAAAAAAAGTAATATTTTTCTTCATGTTTTAGCTCCATTAGAAATCGTTTCGGTTGGTTCGTGTTCCTGCATGCAAATGGTACGATAAAAAGGAAGCGCTTCAAATAATTTTATAAATATACACAGTTTTTTCGAAGCAAAAATTCTCATTGCATTTAATGCTCTTCAGATAATTTGGACATAGTTTAAAATCAAAACTTTTTTGAGGATAATCGCACTCTCAGAACTTTAGCCAAGGGGGTGGGGGTCAGCCCCTCCTAGCAGATTCATTTTATCTCCTTGAAGATTTTCAGAAAAATTAAATTTCATCAAATAAAGTTATTATGTATGCTTGTTAATCTATTATATTAAAAAACTTCATACTCAGCTCGCTTTGTTCTACTTATTCCCTTAATTGCTGCAATAATTTTTATTTCTCGCATCCCGGTTTCTTATTTAATTTCACATGTTTAAACCCCGATTCTACTAAAATGAAATTTAAAATTTAATCATAATCATTTNACAGTACTTTTAAATTTGCAAGTATATATATATATCAGAAAGGTGAAAGAATTCTAAGAGCTGAAGAATTTTAATTATAAAAAATATTAAAGAACTGTAATGTATTTAAACTTAATTGCTATGAGCACTGTATAATAACTAATAACTGTATAATCACTAAAGAACAATGCGCGATCCCTCCTACGTAGCACACTCACAAAATCTTCCCGTATTGATAGAATTGATTGCTCGAACATTTATTTAAAAAGGGTGACTTCAAGACTAAACCGATCGTTTAACCTTATGATAATCGAAGCTCGTGAGAAATTATTCAATTTCAAAATAATTGCTATCGGTTGAAATTCTGTTAAATATGGAGGCAGGGTTCTAAAAACTCACTCTGGTGAGTTCGAATATAGTACTTTATCATGTTTTATCCAATCCTTGCGAACAGCTTACATTCAACTAGCTCATTTGAGTAGATACTCCAGTACTGTCCGACTCTCACGAGAACTCTTTCAGACACCAGACTCGTGAAGTGTCTGTTATTGAGGCTATGAAGAGAAGCCTCCTGGAATAGGGGGTATGAGGTTAACCGTTTCGTTTTGGTTGTTTGGTTGGGAGAGTCAGCTAATCATGTTCAACAGACATATATGATGTTGCTGTGAGGTTAACCGTATGGCTTTGGTTTTGGTTGGGAGAGTCACGTCATTTCTTCAATTGGATATTTGCAAGTGATGTCACGCGTGGGTCAGCCAATCATATTCGACAGTCATGTTGACGTTGCTGGAAGGTATCCAATAAAGTTTTACCCGAAATTTGATTCAGTGTGATTTGGTAATAAACTCCCGCCTTGAGACTGTAAAGTTAACACGCTTAGACACAACCATGTGATTAGTTGCAACTACCCGATTCTCCCTCATTAACGATGGTATTACTCTTGTCATATAAGTGGACAACTTTAAACTTTTCGTCTAGAGAAGTACAGTACAACTAGCTTTACTTTATATCTGATGTTGCATGTAAAATACCACTTAAGATATGGTGTTATATAGACAAAGAAAAAAAAATTCCCGCTCATTTTTAGCCGCAGTCTTTAAAAATAGCTAAAATTACTTTAAAAGATTTTGATTATATTTTAGAAGTATCTCAATAATTTGCTATAGTTTTAGGAAAATGATTATTCTTCTCGAAATCATATTCCAAAACAAATACTAACATCAAAATTTGAATATAATCCAGAACATTTCAAAAAATTTGGAACTTCCTGAAGCGCGACTCTTTGGATTTTTCACTCAACTATTCATTTATAATTTGTTTAAAACCATCTGTTTTTTGGCACAGTTTCTGAAAGTATAAAGCAATGAAATTGTTTTGCAAACTACTTTTTATGAATTTAAAACTATTATTTCAGTTTAAAATTTAATGTTTATTAAGTTCTCTCATGTATCTTTCAGAGACGTAACCTCATTTGCTTATATTTATTCTAGTTAAAAATACACTCTCTCAATAAAAAAGTTACAAGTTTATAAATTTTCTTCAAAAACTTCTATCTACGCAATAAAGTTTATGGTTCAATGTTGAACAATGCTGGCATTAAAAAGTGGAAAACTTGCTTTTATGGCTCAGTGACAATATAAGAGTGCTTTTCATCTCGCAGAAAGAAGTTTGGGAAATATTGTGTCAGCAACATTATTTTTTGAAAATGGAAGTTTGCCAACTATAAAATTTTGCAACCCTGTATACAAAAGCTTGAAAAAGAAGGATTCAGAAAATTGTTTCAACGTAGACAAAATAAAAGTTGTTTCCGAATATATTTTTTAAAAAATATGTGTCAAATTTAAACTACTTAGACACAGTAACATTAATTTTTAAAACTAAGTTGCGCTTAAAAACTTATAATAACTATAAAATAAGTGTCTTAATAGTATGATTTATTATCGATTTAAATCAATTTGTTTAATTGTAAAAAAGTTTTATTGTGATGCAGCGTGAAAATTTGGGAATTGTTTCAATTTTCATGGTTGCTATTTATTTTAATTTGCAAAAGTCAGTTTTGCTTACAATTTCGGAATGATATTCTTGTCTGTCAAATGGTGTTTTTCCTGCATATTTACGTATCTAGGCTACTCTCTTTGAAATTAATTTAAGTTGTTTTCAGCATCTCACTTTCATCTAAATAAAAATTAGCTGGATTAGCTGCACGGAAGTAACGTATTCTAATTAGCTTCCAGAGGTGCTCCAATTCCGATATTTCAGGCTTAATCATTCGAACCAAATTAAGCGAAGAACAGCGCTTACTTACTTACACTTTACTTATAAAATAATTACGGATTACGTCCTTATGATAGCGGTGTGTATGAACTGATTATATATTTCTTCTAGAATAAATAGACAGAGAAGGGGAAGACACGAAGCTGCAAGTCCGTTTGCAATGTCTGTGCCTCCTATTTGTTCCTAAATGCAAGGTGATTCATAAAAAAATATACAGTTTAAATGTACTATAAACCAAGAACAAGGTAAGATATTATATGTTTCTTGCAACAGAATGATATAGGATTATTTTAAGTTTTGTTAGAGACTGTCTCAGACACTCTAGGTGTGATTCCTTAGTCACGTGACGCACATTGAGCTAGCAATCCTTTCCGTCTATATGCGCGTTAAGGTATCTGAATCAAGTTTATCGATGGTGATCAATTCCGTTTAGTTTTAACAGATGACGCAGCATTGATCACCAGTGGGAAGATAAATAAGCAAAATGTTCGCGTATGTCACTGTCCCTAATAAAAATTAATACCATATAATTCTGTTGCAGGTAACATACAATATCTTACATTGCTCTTGATTTATAGTGCATTGAAACTGTACATTTCTTTATGAATCCCCCTGTATACTAATGTCATACTTATAGCAATGCTTTAGAATTCAGTGGGTGTCATTGTGGAACAACGTGGAAGTCAATGTGGGAACCTGAGGCTTAAAATTAAATATTTGAGTTCAGGTTTACCCAAACAATGTTTTTTTAAATTTGAAAAAAAATATTTGATGTGTATGTGATTTTATTTTGGCCATCATGCTAACAATGCTGATCTTTAATAAAGGGAAGTGCAAATGATTTGAAATGTAATTTGATGAGATGAAAGCCTTACCAGAGTTCTGATGAGATGATTCCTGTGGTACCTAAGATTGGAGGTGAATGAGAATATGTCTACGATGCCTTCGTCGTCCAGCTGTTGGCGCAAGGAGTCGATTGCTACGTACGTTCCGGTTCGACCAACGCCCTCGCTGTGAAAGTAAATCATCCAATGACCAATACGTTAAAAAACAAATGTTAAGAATTATTTGACAAAAAAAAAACATTGAAAAAAAAATCACAAAGACGGCGAAAAAAAAACTGCGAAAATTATCTTTTTAATTCGCATTGCTCCAAATGAAAAGCTGCCAGAAAATTACTAAAGTGCTTTTGAAAATTTCAGTAATTTCCATACAAAAGCACAGGCTTGATTGAAGCCATAGGCATTTCCATTTTGTTTTTCAGTGAAATCAAATTAGATTTTAACCGTGCTCAAATACACCGCTAAGCCTTATTTGCGGCAGTAAATTTGTTCGACTGGGATATCATTATTGTCAGTAATTATTGAACTTATGAACAGTCATATAATCAATAGATTTTGTAATTTGGAGGTCTGAAAATACGCAAGGCTAATTCATGGGTGTTTATAGAGAATAAGTTATCTGAACTTACCTACAGTGAACTAGAAGAGGGCCCCTATCTGATGAGTAATGCTCGTTCACTCTTTTTATAAACCTGAGAAGCCAAGATGGTTGACCGGGACTCAGAAAATCACTCCACATTAAAAAATGGAAGTGTAAAATCTCTCGTTGGCACACTTCTTGGTTCTGAAAAAACATAAATAGAATAAACATGTTGTAGGCAGATTCTAAATTTATCGAGCAAAGATCAAAATGAATGAAATACAGTACTTATAAATTTGCAAGCTTTTCAATGATTACCCCATACTTTATAGATAAAGTATACAAAGAAGAAAAGAATTGAAGGTTCAAGGTCAAGTAAAATAGTAAATTTACTATAGATATGTATAAACAAATGGGGAACAAAAAAGCAAAAAAATTAAAAGAGAGATTTTAAACAAAAGAATGGTAAATATAAAAAAAAAAAATTTTTTTTTAAAAGAATGAATTAAGTATCAGAAAAATTAACAACGAAAAGACATAATATCGTCATCAACTCACACGATTAGTGACTACTGATATTGTATTAGTATAGCCAAAGCAAAAGATATCAATACAATAATGTGAGAATACAATATAATAAAAAAGCAAATCAGAATTTAAATATGCTTTTTTTGGATGAAATTGAAAAATAATACGTGTTTTCTAAGCTCAAAAAAATTAATTTTTCGGATATTTATATAAAAATGAAAGTGTTTTCTCCATAAAGAAAATAAATAAAATGCTTATCAATATTCAAGCTCTAGCATGAATTTAAGTATCCGAATTGTTTTGAACTTTCTATACTCAAATCACTTACCAAGTTTTAGTTTTATAGTTTTATTAGAAGTCGAGAAATCTTACGAGCAAGGCGAAGAAATTTGATCTGAGAAAAACAAATTGAAAGACTAAACTTAGAATAAATATTTTTAAATAAATAACTTGAATTTGCAGACGATTCCAATTTAGAAAATAAGTGTGTTATTTTCTGTTCTTAGTGAGAGCAGTTCAGTATTTTTGTTGTATCTTTGGAAGTTTCTTGAGTTTCGTCTTATACTATGCGTCCAATTGCTCAGAATAAAACAGGTTGCAACAAACGATATTTTCAAAAGCAGGAAAAAGATTCGAAAATTTGTTAGGAAAAACTTTTCAGACCCTTTAACAGGAACTCCTGTCTGGCACTGGTCTAACGAGTGATAAGATTCTAAGATATGAAATAAGTAAACTTGAACGTAAAGATGAACCCAGAATGGAAATTAAAAAAAGGCAAATTGGGGATAATATGTTGATTTAACTATCTCTTGAGCGAATGCATTCTTGTTAACAACATTGATTAAGGGTTTAACAATATTGTAATAAATATTTTTGAATGCTCAAAAGCGGGTGTTCAAAGGAGAAGGGACCAAGGGAATGATGATCTTCAATTACTTAAGGAGGAAAGAAATCGGGCAAGATTCCGCAGGCTTTTTCAAGTATTGTATGATCTTCTCAAAAACAGACTTTCCCTAAAAAGAATATTTTAATCTCAAAATGATCTTGCCTTGACAAATTCTTATCTGACTTGAACAATTGGAGAAGCGTTGAAATTGCTAATAAAACTAAAAATCCGTAGTAACGGTTTCATACTTCAGGCTACTGATTCTACACGACTTTCTACAGGCTCAATTACATCATATTGGATTTGCTGACTTTCTTGGAAGAACAAGTAGACATGAATGGCGAGCATCTCTGGAACTGTTCTGTACTCCAAGAGACCCTCACTACTTTTTATTTCAAGACATTCTCCACCTCTGGATCTAGCTCTTTTTGTATTAAACTGCGAGATATCATGCTTGATAAAGCAATTCATAAAAACAATGCTAAAAGACTTTTGTTTACAACTATACAACTGAATATAATGTGATAAGTAAATACTTTATATATGGACATATTGATGACAGAAATATAACGTAAAATAAATGATTGAATTAATCATTAGTTACAAAAAATACTTATTGTGTTAAAATGTATCTTGATTTTATTTAAAATAGAGTAAATTAATTAAAATGTTGAATTTAAATGCTGAATAAATTAAAATGTTTTAAGAAGGATAAAAAATGGACAGTTTTATTATTTAACCCAGAAATATTTTATTATACAATATCATAAGGGTAATTTATCTTTTACTTTCTAAAATAAAATTATGAAAAATTTGTAGACCTGGAAGCTAGCCGAAAATAATTCCGCTGTGAAGCGGTTTTGATGGGAAACTGGCTTTTATCCGATTACCGATTTCGTAAAGCACACTTTTCCGCTACTCTAGCATATCGGAATCAGAAATCGAAATCGTAATACCGCACGATTCCGGCAAAAGTGAGGCTTCCAGTCCGGACTGGCTTCAATCAATTAAAATAATTCATATATGTTAATCTGGCAACAACTTATTTTTTTCCTTCTATGTGAGCTATAATCGCATTGACTTGAAACAGATAGCTTTAAAATTCTTCTCCCATGTCAACAAAATCTTCTAAGTCTATTCGTAGTGCAGCTGTAAGAAACAAAATTATGCACTTAACTTCAGTTCTAACAAAAGAATGCATTACTGCGTGATGTCATGGCTCCAACGCGTGACGAAGTTTCTCGATAAGCTTAGCACAAATTTTTTTTTGCTTAGTCTAAATAGGCTTTTAAACTCATTTTCAGGACAATCGAAAACTTTAAATTTTTAGGCCGATTAATCCTCTTCTTTATACTGTTTCTATCATGCTCTTCAGTAATAACTAACTAAATAATCGAAAATAACGCAATGTGTACCTCTAAAATAAACAAATTCTCTCGGAATAAAGATTTTGCCAAGCTTCAATCTACTGGCATGAAAATCTTACTTGTTCTGTTCAGAATCTCTTCCCGAATGGAATCAAGAGATTGTAATTTACCAAGCTGACATTCATGAAATTCTGACGTCACGAGAACGTCATTACGACCGGAATTAGATTCCGTGAAGTCGTTAATAGTGAGTCGAAACACGTGGAGAAACTACAATTAGTCGATCTTGCATGCTATGCATAAACTTGTTACTATGCATAAACAAATATATTCTAAAAAAGAGTTTACGAACTGACAACAAAAATAATAAACAATTGCTTCTTATTACATCGACTTATTTTTATCGATTCTTTTCCTAACATAATAAACATTTTTTATTCTTTTTATATTTTCATCTAAGTTTTTACGAACATAAATAATAAAGAAATTTTTTGTTTCAATTTAGCCCATTTTTATCGATCCTTTTCCTTTACATAATAAAATGTATTCAATTAAAAGTTTTAACTGATAATAAGGAAAGTAAATAGTTCTTTTCTGCTTTTATTTATTTTTCTTGATCATTTTCCTATGCGTTTTAACATATATTTATTTTATTAAAGTTTTCACGAACATAAATAATAAAAAAAAGTTTTGCATCAATTTAACCCATTTTTATCGATCCTTTTCCTTTACATAATAAAATGTATTCAATTAGAAAATTTAACTGATAAGAAGAAAAATAAATATTTCTTTTCTGCTTTTATTTATTTTTCTTGATCTTTTTCCTTTGCGTAATAACATATATTTATTTTATTAAGGTTTTCACGAACATAAATAATAAAAAAAAGTTTTGTTTCAATTTAACCCATTTTTATCGATCCTTTTCCTTTGCATAATAAAATGTATTTAATTAAAAGTTTTAACTGTTGAAGAAGAAAAATAAATATTTCTTTTCTGCTTTTATTTATTTTTCTTGATCATTTTCCTATGCGTAATAACATATATTTATTTTGTTAAAGTTTTCACGAACATAAATAATAAAAAAAGGTTTGTATCTGTTTAACCCATTTTTATCGATCCTTTTCTTTTACACAATAAAATATATTCAATTAAAAGTTTTAACTGCTGAACAAGAAAAATAAATATTTCTTTTCTGCTTTGATTTATTTTTCTTAATCATTTTCCCATGCATATTAAAATATATTTATTCTGTAAAAGATTTTAGGGACCCTCTAAGGAAATAATAACGGAAGTCAGACATTTTTAATTACCTTATCTCGAAGATAAGAATGCAATAAATCACAATTAATGATAAACCAGTTTTAATAATGTTTTAAGAAGACAAGAAAATTGAACTTAATTTACAGAAACACTGACATCTTGAAGTTAATTTTCAAGCTAGGTCATATCATTACTATCTGCCGCTTTTAAACATTTCAGTTTTTGACATTAAACATTTAATTAACGTGACAGCAAGATTTATTTTTATTTAATTAAATATGCTGAAATCTTTAATAAAATTATTTTTCTTTTTTACGGTACTCGGAAATTAATGATATTAATTGTTTCAGCATAGTGTTATAAGAAAGATTTAATTTCATTAATATTTTAGCAATCAATTTCAACATTATTAATAAACTAATTAAGTGCGGAAGAGTTTTTTCTCCAACTTTGTATTAGTTGAGCTAAAAATTAATAAATTAATTTACATAATAAATAATGTATCTTAATCATTAACGTTTTGAATTTATATAGGAAATTTATTTTCAAATCTTAATATGATGCTTGTTTTAAGGAAAATTATATTTTCTTTATTAATTCTTTTGTACTATTTGCTTTAAGGATTAATTACTCAGTTTTAGAAGAAAACTTTTCCTAAATAATATAAATTAATTGTTTGTCGGTAATAGAAGTTTCATGATGTAATATTAGTATTATTGTTCTTCAGAATAGTTATAATTAGAAAAATGCTAATTTTACAATACTTAGGTAAAATTCTTATTTGGAATAAAAATATTGAATAAAAATTATTTAGCAACTTGTTTCTTATTTATAAACAATTTTTAGCATAGGTCTAGGTTTCATTGCTCTTTCCTTCCGAAATTTTCAGTATTAGAAAAAAAAACCCTGCTGTTTGTTTGTTGTGTTTTATAGTTTATCATAACACGATGCGTATTAAATAATGAGTATGAAGGAAATATAATTTAATTGCTTTTAAAATAAGTTATTTTTATTTTTCACTGAAATAGCGACAAATGATGCAATTAACTTTTACAAATCAAATATTTTTAATTCTATTAATTTGATTTCTAAGTCAGGTACTTAATATTTTTTTATGAACTATTCATCTTTAAATTTAGTTTTTTTTTTAAAAATTAATTCCAAAAATATATTATTTTTATTTATAAATTAGTTGTTTTACTTTAACTAGTTTATTTTATGTGTCAAGGTATTTACTACAGAGTACATTATGTTAATTTACATATTTATTCGGATTTTCAAAATAAATTAGCATTATTACACATCGGACTAAATTTGGTATGGTTGAGTTCTATCTTAATTCAATACGATAATTTTCATTACGAACATAAAGAAAATAGTTTTGTTTTTGATCATTAGTTAAAATAAAGAAATTAAAAAAAAACAGTTTTGGTATTCTTATACACAATGTTCTATACGCACGATAAAATTACACTATTTCGATAACTGTGTTATTTTGATGATAATTTGCAGCTTAATCATATTTTGGGTGTTCCGTACTGATCACCCTTAATACTTTAGAATGCTTTACAAAAACGTACACAATATCGATCACAAACTACAATTTAAGTAAGAGAAAAACAATAAATGCAATCGCACTCTATTAAACTGAGGGAAAACATCAAAGCTTATTTGATAACAGGCGAAAATTTGCATGAGAGTTTTTAATGATGACACTTCAACTTCTTTTTGTTTTCTCTGACAAACCAGTAAGTTTTGATGAGTTTCATCCCGCCTTCCTTAGTAATGATTCATTAGATTTTGATTGCGTTTTGTTTTTCTATTATTATATTCCGGTATTAATTTGCGATGCCTAAGGCGTATAGTTATCGAACTTCATTTTTGAAAAGGATTCTAATAATATATAGTAAGAATTCATTTTACAAACTAGTCTGTATATAAATTTTCCATCTTTCACACATCAAATCATCAAATTCAGTTTCTGTCCTAAATGCTGCTGTTTAATGAGTTTATAACTGTTGAAGTATTTTAAAGAAAGACTTACTCCAATTTCATTAATTCCTTAACAATTTAAAAAAAAATTTGAAACTGACATTTGGCATTATTTAGTATAAATTTCTAAGATTTTTTTGGCCAGCTAAATAATCATGAGAAGTAAATAAGTTCGTATTTTGAAAAATATTTTCGTTTGTTTAGTTCAGAAAATTGATTTCCGAATTTTTACATTCCTTTAGCTAGAAGTTATTCGTAAAGATTGTTTTATTCATTTAAAGCTTTACGTAAGGAAGAAAAAAAAGGAAGAAACTAACTGTAAGAGAGATCATGTTTCATATTTTATTCCCTCCTGTTTGGAGATGACTAGTTTTATTTTATTTGAAGAATGTGAAGAAACAGAAATAAACAGAATTGTAACTGACAAAATTTATTTTCAAAGTGAACTGATTCTTTATTACTAAGGGAACTAGAAAAACAAAATATACCGTTTGAATATTTTATTATTTGCTTTGAAAATAACCTATTTTAAAAGTGAAAGAAGTTCCTGTTTAAGTAATACAAAAGTAAAACATGGACATTTGATTCAGGATTTATCGTCAGAGTCTTTTATTTGTTAGTAAATTTTTGTTTCTACGTAAATAAAGATGTAACTTTAAATTGCAGCATAGATTCTTCCATTTTGACAATTCAACACATTTTCTAAGTGTTAGAGGTCATCACCACTGCTTGCTCCGTTCACTAAAGTACCGGAACTCAGGGTGCCGGTACTTTTTACCGTAAATTGATATGAAATTTTTTGCAGTGTATTTGGGACAAATAATTTTTGGAGCTTCCTTGTATGCATACTTATAAATTTCAGTGTTTAGAGACGCGAGAGTTTTAAATCCTATATACTAACGAAAATTTAACAAATAGATCCGGAATCAAAAACATTAAAACCCGTTTGAAAATTGCGTAAGTGGAAAATCAGAAATATTTTCGAACTTTTTTCGGGTACTTATTATGTTCTATTTTCACGCTTAAATATATATAAGTTGCAATCACTAAAGGATAAGGATTACGGCACAACTTGTACAATGTACATGCCAATTGTTAAAAAAAAATTAAAAGGTACCAAAATTCTATTCCAACTATCAATTTCTGATAGCCAAAATTAGCACAAAATTTAGCATTTAATTAACTTTGTTAAATTTGAGGCATATTTTTTCTTATTAGTGAATTTATTCAACTGATTCATGAAAGCTAAAATTAACTTTTTTCTGTCCAATTAGCATTGTTGTTGAGTCAGCATTCTGAGGATTGTCAATAATTTCCTTTAATGTGTGCTTTTTATATGAATAAGTTCATTTTGGTGTTTAGAGCATTTTTTTTCATCCAATTTTTATAGATTTGTGTTTCATCAACAATTTTTTACAAATTCCCTAACAGGGCCGGCAAAGGCTGGTTGGAAGGGCACTGGGCCCATGTCCAAGAGTTCGTGAGTTCGATCCCCGCCGGCCGAAGACTCCCCGTGTCGTAAATGGTGACTGAATCACGTTAAATCTGTCGAGTCGCAAAGTCCTCCATGTTCCCATAACAAATCAATACCTCTGGGGGTACTCATCCAGGAGTTTCCTTCTCTTCTGGATTGGTTCGAAGTTATCAGGCTACGGGGTTGAATATCAGTAGTCGTAAACCCAAAATTGGGTTGGCTGTTCAATGACGGATATAAAATAAAATAAAATTCCCTAACAAAAATACAATTGAAATATTTTATGCATCTTTAAAAATTTTCCTTTTGATAAGANTCCTCCATGTTCCCATAACAAATCAATACCTCTGGGGGTACTGATCCAGGAGTTTCCTTCTTTTCTGGATTGGTTCAAAGTTATCAGGCTACGGGGTTGAACATCAGTAGTCGTAAACCCAAAATTGGGTTGGCTGTTCAATGACGGATAAAAAAAAAAAATTCCCTAACAAAAATACAATTGAAATATTTTATGCATCTTTAAAAATTTTCCTTTTGATAAGAATATGCAACATATGCCTTTCCATAGTACTACATTAGGCAAATTAATTTGGTAAAAGAGAAAAACAATCATAAATTGCTCTTTATTTATGATATGCCTATAAATATTGATAAATGTAAATTGTGTTTTTTTAATAACGACTAACTCTTGGCGATGCTTACCTGAATGAATCTTAAAATTCTACTTCAACTTCTAAATTAAGTTCAAATCTAAACATTTTATGCCAATCAGTTACGTTATTATGAATTTTTTAGATTTTTGAGCCTTTTTAAATAATTATTAAAGGCAAAATCATGTTTAAACATGATGAAACAATCATACAACTACTTAATTGCATGTACTTGTCTGAATATAACATGTCTTTCAGTACCATTTGCCGAATAAAGTCCTAAAATATTTAGTTCATATGGTACTTTATAGTTTGTTTAGCATATTCAAGACCAAAATTATTAGAAATAAACTTTTCCCAATTAATCGACACAATACTATACATGGTTGCTATAATTAAAGTAGAAGTGTTTGAAACTGTTTAGCAAGAATACTGCTGAACCAAATTTAGCTTAATTAACATTAAGTGCTGTTTAAACTCTGAAAACTTGAATTTAAAGTTTTGTACTTAATATTGCACTTAAATATTTTTCCATTTTAGTTAATATTGAAAAAAAGAATTTGTGCTATTTCGAAATAATTCGAAATAGTATGAATTCGTGCCTTTTGAAATAAAATGATTCACATTTGTAATGATTTATTCTCAGTTATTTTCAAAGGAGAGAGAACATTTGTATAGAGTGTCAGTTTTGTAAATTATTTAAATAACTTTGGTTGGCGAAAGTAGTTATTCGATTAAAGCATATTTTCTATCTAAGGGAGATAAATTCAATTTGTTTGCAAAAGTCATAACTCATATGTTTAGCAATTAGACGAACTTACGGTGCGACAATATTTACCGAAGCAATACGAGAAATTTAAAGGCATAGATTTATAATAGTGAATATAATTAATTGGATTCTAAACTTCATGTAAGTCACAGCGTATTTAAAATATATTTAAAGTATAATTCGAAGAAAACTTATGCGATAGTTATTAAATAATTACTTTTTTGTTGACTCATGTATTTTATTTTTTAATAAGCCACGAAAAATAATTGTTCAAAACCACTGCTTCACCGTTTGTTGTCGGTGCCATCAAACCGATACATAATATGATCATTAAAGATCTCGATTATTTCGTTGCCACCAGCTTAAAACTAATAAGCTAAAATGTTCTTTAAGTTACTTATTTAGTACCAATTTAACTTTATTTAGCAGTAATATTTATGTACCATCATTTTTTGATATTGTAATCTTGACAAATTACTNTTTATAATAGTGAATATAATTAATTGGATTCTAAACTTCATTTAAGTCACAGCGTATTTAAAATATATTTAAAGTATAATTCGAAGAAAACTTATGCGATAGTTATTAAATAATTACTTTTTTGTTGACTCATGTATTTTATTTTTTAATAAGCCACGAAAAATAATTGTTCAAAACCACTGCTTCACCGTTTGTTGTCGGTGCCATCAAACCGATACATAATATGATCATTAAAGATCTCGATTATTTCGTTGCCACCAGCGTAAAACTAATAAGTTAAAATGTTCTTTAAGTTACTTATTTAGCACCAATTTAACTTTATTTAGCAGTAATATTTATGTACCATCATTTTTTGATATTCTAATCTTGACAAATTACTTCGAGGTAATACAAAAAAAAGATGAATAAATAAATAAAAGTTACCTATCTGTGTTTGGCTTATTTAAAAAATAGTTTTGTGATAAAAGAATAGTTTTATTTCACAATAAGAAAAAAGTTTTCTAAAAATGTACTCAATTTTTCAAATTGTTCTTAATTTTACCATTTAAAATGCCAAAATATATTTTAGGTTATAAACTATTAAATAGAAATTTTTTGATTGAATTTCCCAGATAAGTTTACTTTTTTCAATATGAAAAAAGTATAAAATTAAAAAAAAACATATATATGAGCTCAGTACAACGCTATTTTTAAAAATAAAAGCTTTAAAGAAGAATTAAAAATTTTCTTTTGTGCTTTCTGTTGACGTAATTAACTCTTTTATAATGAAAACTTTCATGTCATTTTTGAATAGCGATTGAAAACTAGGAAGTTGATTCAAATAAATAAATATTAGTTCGCATTTTCCAAAAGTACTTTTTTCTTGCAATTAATAGTTTTATACTAGTTAATTAATCTTTACTTTTTCTACAATTTAGTGAATTTTGATGCATTCAACTACCATAATTAACTTGGAAAATGGTATTTTATATCTATTTATTTGAATCAATTGGCAACGTCCCAACACTTCCCTGCAATTAACGATTTTCAAAATAATAAAAATGCAGGTTCGTCTCACGTTATTTGATCATTACAATAAAAAAAAACAATAAAAAGTTCTGATCTTTATGCAATTTTACGTTACTTCTTTGATTAAATAATTATATCTAAGAAATAATAATCACGGAGCTCGTGAGTTTTGAGCAAATATTCGCGACTTAACTCATCTTCCGAGAAAACGACATCAACCTTTTCCCCTTAGGAATTACGTTATTTTTTATCTTCGAACTAAACTAATTGGTTCGAAATGTTTCAAAACAAGCATTCGTGCGTTTTATCTATTGAAAGTATTGATTGTGAAAGCAAAACGACGCTTTGAAGTTCGTTTAAAATTGTTTTTTCATTTCAATTTTTAACAATGTTCTTAATTAATTATTTAATTCTTCTGTTACATTTCTGCATCGCGTAAAGGAATTTAAGATACATCTTAAAAAATTTCACAAAATATCAGGAAAATTTAAAAACGCATTAGAAAAAATCTAAAGCTCCCTAAATGACTATTCAAATTAATTAATAGGTTTTTTAAATTTACAATTAAAACTCGAATTTGGTACTAATTTTTAAATCTTTTATTCTGAGTAAAAACATTTTCATATATTTATTACTAGTGGGCTCCACCCTCTACTCACTAACACTCGCCAACCTCTAAAAAATATCTCACAATCTTACTAGGTTTGCTTTGCGATTTCAGCTCACTTCACTCGCTATCAAGTTAGACCTGTTTGGAATGTCTCATAGTATTCGACAACATGAATAACTACAGAAAAAACCTTAAAACAGAAATAATTGCTAAAATTTTATGATACGTAATTTTGATGTAAGAAACTGAATAAAGTGTGGTTTAGGCTTAACAGTGTTAGTCTTATTCCAAACCTATTAATCACTTAGCAACTTTCGTAGCAAATGTTGAAACACAAATAAAACACAATTAGCCATAATATTTCATGATATTGATAATCACTCTTTGGCATCAGCATAAGATTAGCTTTTATGATTTAAAATCAAAGTTTTTTTTCAAGTAAATAAATAAGAATACGGTATGTATATTACACCCATCAGTCGTGTCACTAAAATCCATGACATGCATACGGAACAAACTAAACGAACCCTTATATTTTGCCCCAAAAGAAGGTATTAAACGACCTTCCATCTTTTTACTTGTTCGAATTTTTTTCATAGGTTTGAGTTTTCTTCTGCTAAAATTATTCCTCACCGCCATATAATTTCATCTATCTATCGCATCTATCTGCTATTTCCCCTTCATCTACCGACATCGACTTCTGAGAATCATTCTATATTTTGAAAAATTCTAATCTAAATTATACTTCAATTATCCAATACGTTCCAAATGTTTGCAAATCTGTTCTAATTTAATTTCTACATCTATTCCTTTGGGATTCCTCGCTCACCCGTTTTTTGTCTTTACCTTCTTTATTTCATTATCTTGTTCCAACAATCGTTCTTCGTCCCCCATTTTTTAACCCATTTTGTTTCTTATTACAACGCGTTTGTCTAGTTATTGTTCTCCTTTCATTTTGCGTTTTGACACTGATGACGGTTTATGTTTATAAAGCTGAAACTATGGTATGCCCATTTCTGTACATTTATTTGAGTTTTATGTACGTTGTTTCGCATTATTCCTACGTAGAACAAAATACACCCTATCCTTACTCGCATAAAATGAGTAATTAACTTTAATAATGTCATTATTTAAGTTTTTTTTAATAAAAAATTTCTAATACAATTCATACTTTTTATAGATGCTTATAAACATCTTACAAAAACTTTTAGTTCATAAAAATCATTGTATACTAAAAATGATTAATGTATATGAAAATGCAATATTCTATGAACAAATTTTATATGCTAAATATTATAATTTTTTTTATATTTGTAGCAAAAAAAAAGTTAAATTTCGTCCGTTAATGCTTCGAAGGATGAAGTGTAAAATATTCTAAAATGTGCCTTTTTCAGTCATATATTTTATTCAAATGTGTATATTTAGATGATAGATATATTTTGAGCAACTTTTCTCAGGGTATAAGAGAGTCTTATCCTTTTCAAAAAAATGTTTTAAGGAAATGGGTTTTCTCAGTTACTTTACATTTTAAATTTAGTTTTCAGGAATGTTTTTGAAATATCGAGTAAAAACTGATACAAAGCACGCAGACTTATTTTATAGTAATGTAAAATGAAAGTAGCTTTTACTATATATTATATAAAAAGTTTTTATTTTCAGTGAGAAAGAAAGTTATTGAATAAAAAAGATAAAGTATCTTGCTTAGTTCTATCATTATATGATAAAAATATTGCACTATGTAATATTGTAATAAGCAAATATGTAATTTTTTTCAGAAGAAAAGACCAATTCATGTACAGTTAAACACACACAAATGATTAAAAATGTATATACTTTGATCAAAAATTTTACTTTGATCAAATGAATCTATACTAATTTACGTTATACCAAATTTTAAGGCTCTATCTGCAACTGAACTAAAAATATCTTACACTTAATCTCAAAGCATTACTTGTCTGTAAAAGGAGTTTAAAAGTTTGCGGATTGGTCATATTCACATACATGCTTTAGAAAAAAAATTATAACTTTGGAAGTAACTGGGTTATCAAAAAGAACTTTGTCAAATTAATTAGAAGAAGTTTATTACAGGTTAGTTTATTCTTTTCAAGAAATTAACTATTTTGATCTGAAGCAACTTTGAGACCGCTTTAAATATAATATGATAAAATGTATTAATAAAGCAGGTATTAATCAACATAAGCATTTATTTGTTGAAAACAAAAAAGAGCTCTAAACAGTCATAAAAAATTATTTTATCAATATCAAATTTAATGCATAAATTTATAATAATTAAAAATGAGTTGTGCAATTGAGATGTGATGGACCTTCAACAATACATATAAGCATCCTTTAAAATCATAAAGGAACATTTTAGACAATATGACGTTTAGACGTTAAGAAGAATAAAGCCCTGCTTTGTCTAGTAATAGCCATCTGGTAAGTAACAGCTATTGTCAAAGTCTCCTTTTTTTGGCATTCAAAATGGATTGGTCGTGGAGAATTTAGAGAATTTATTAACAACAATTGATAAAATCAAAAAAATTATATCAGCCATATAATAGTTTTCAAATTTTAAGTAAATGCTTTGAACCGTTCCGTGGAGAATCTCTAAAAATAGAATTGTCGATCGCATCGCAAGGTTAATGAGAAAAAAGATATTAAAAGTTATATTTATTGAGAAGATGATTAAATGAAACATTAATTCAAATTATAAATGAAATGAAATAAGTTTTGCTTATTTTCTGCAAGGAAATTTTGTTTGATTAAAAAAAATACAGCAAGCATTATGTAATCCTTAACAAAACGTACGCGCATAGAGTGAATTTGCAAATGATTTTCTAACTTATAATTATTAAGCAAAACATGTCTGTGTCGTATATCAAAAGAAAATAGAAGACGCGTGCAAAAGTATGCACGAGCGAGAGGGGATTTTATTAAAATAATAATTCAATGAATTTGAAAGAAGTTATAGAAAAGAAACAAAATCTATATTTTCTATTTTATCCGTTAGTTTAATTACTACACGTATATTTTTCTATTTACTAAATAACAAAAAATAAAATAATGAAATGATTATTTTTGAGAGATGTAAGTAATGAAATTTCTTGTAATCATCGAATTTTGAAGATTCAAGTAGATGGTTTTTCATAAGTAAAGCATCAAAGCCTCATCATTTTATATCTTCACTTAGAAAATTTTCTAAATTTAGTAGTTTTGTATTAAAAAATTTCCTTTTCTAGCAAATTGTAGCTAGAAAATTATTAGAATTAGCAGATATTTGATTCTTTTTCATCACTTCTTTTAAAATTAAAAAAGAAAATTGAAGTAAAACAAAAAAAAATGTTAATTTTTTAACGGTTTCAAATAAGAAGAGATAATATTTTCTGGGATCATTTCAATTGCTAGTTGGTCTACAAAATATATTCTGAAATTTTTCCAGTGTTGGTGAGTTTAATAGTAAGGACTTCTTTCTTCCAAAGTTGATTGTTCAATTTTCAACTGAAATTTAATTAAAATATTTATACAACTAAATTTAATAGTTGAGAAATGTCAGTTAAAATAAGAGTTAAACGAAGTCTTTTCATAATAAATATCTTATTTTTTATGGAAAAACTTAAACGAGTGTCTAAAATGCGCTTAGAATATAAAAGGGAAACATTTTCCCGTTAGAATTTCGTACAATATGAGTCAAATATTCAAATGACCTGTCGGTTAAGATAGTGAGCTATGATTGATGAAGTCAAATAGAAAAGAAATAGGAAGCACCACATTATTGCATATCTGAATTTTCACTTTATGTAATGCAAAATTCAGTTACGTTGAGCTCGCAACTAGTTTCCTTGCTGATGGCGCAAAATATTAACATTATTCAATTAGTTTTGATAGACAGAATAGGTATATATTTCTTGATTGGAAAAACTTACTTTGGAACACTTTAGGAGTAAAGTTCTAAGAATGTAATCGGAACACTTCTTGAAACTGATAAGCGTCACACTGAAATAACCAACTTCTAAACTTTTCCCGTCAGACCAATACTGAGCACATTTTTCCTGAAAAATATAAGATAAAAATAAGAAGTCAGTGAAAAATACGAGAAACTAATTATCCATGAAACAACACTACTTATTAATTTTTAAAATAAGCATTTTATTATGACATGAACTTAATATTGAATCTAACAGAATGATGGGAAAATAAAGTCCGGATCATTCGTAATAGCTTATGATATAATAATAAGATTTTTATACACAAGGAGATTTGTTATTGTTTAACGAGGTAATTCATTAGTGAGGGCGATAATTTATTTAACGAAATAAGACGTGAAAATGCAAATTCTCGGAATAAACATGTTTTTTTTCTCCTTTCAAACTTGATTCCTAAGATATGAAGGAGTGGGGAGATGCAATAAGGAAATTATTAATATTGAAATTTAAAATAACAAAGATTAAAACGCTGTAAAAAGTCTTACATTATAAAATTTAAAAAAAAAATCATTGTTGAATACCCCCCTCCCCAATTTTTTTTTGTTGTGATTTAAATTTGCCTTTTAATGCTACTGAACAATCACCCGTATTTATTTGGCAGGTTACATTTAAATTTCAGATACCGTAATTTAAAACTACATTCATTAACCCCTTAACGATCGGTTAATTTCCAAGAAAACAGTCATAAAAGTGCCTATTTTTTTAATCCCTGCATCCCTGATTAGTGCTGACATCTAGTTTAAAATAAACTAACTGTCTACAAATACCTTAAAAATATCCTGGTACTGCCATCTGGTGTGTAAAATGGGGAATAAAATGCTTCCCAGCCAAAAGAAATGAATTAGTTTTATCTTATTGGCGCGTTACTACTGAACACTCCAGCCCGGAAATATCACGGGAGCAAGAAATGGAGGATGAAACCTCACCCCGTCATTTTCATGGGAGGGAGAAATTATTTTGTTAACATCTAAAACAGTTATTTATGTAATTTAGGGTATTCTTTTCACTGTAAAAACTGTGTGTTATACCTACCTGAATTTGGTGTTGAAAAACTCCAAATTGTTATTTGAAGTTAATATCGAATCTAGTGTTCATATACACGTTAAAGGGTGTAGTTAAATATAAATTATTAAATAAATGATAAAGATTACACTAAACACTCTCCTTTCATGAATGTTTTTGTCAATCTTGGAGTGTCAAACGATAGATGTTGTTTGTTTAAATGGCGAGAATTCGATTTCGCCTCTCACGATGTTGAACATTCGGCAGAGATAGAAAGTACGTTAAAAAGGCATTTACTTTTTTTGGTTGTATAATAAAAATATAATTATTTTCACATAATAAGGTATACATAAATTTGTCTATTATAATAAACAGTTTTATAAATTTTTTATTTTGATTCGTTTCGATTTTGTTAAGCCTTGTTCGAATTTGTATTAGTATTCTCTCTGTGCTGTGTGTTTGATTAAGAAACTAATTTTTTGCAACAAACTAACTAACATGCAGCCAAAATCAATGTTTCTGGATTTGTATTCTATTGTGAAAACAGTGATTCTTATGTGTATCGTGACTCTTATGTGTATCACATCTTAAAGTAATTATAAATTTTAGTGTTCTGAATCGCAAAAATAGTAGCGATTACTTTGCACCTAGTCATCATCATCATCACTCGATAGCCCAGGGTGGGTTTCGGCCATCTCAAGAAGTTTTTTCCAGGCTAACCTTTTTCCTGCTAGCGTTTTCCAGTTTTTAGTTTTTAAGACCCAAAGGTCTTTTTCTAGGCCATCTACTCATCTCAAATTCAGCCTGCCTCTTTTTCCTTTGCCAACTGGTCTGGCATTGAAAACTCTTTTTGTGGTACGGTCTTTGTCGATTCTGATAACGTGTTCTGTCCATTTTATTCTTTGTCGTTTAATAAAGTTATTAATGTCAGGTTCATTATATGAGTGATAAAGCTCTAAATTTGTTCTTCGAGGCCACACGCCATTTTTATTTAAATTCCTCCAAAAATACTTCTCAAGACCTTTCTCTCAAAGGTACCCAACATAACCTCATCCGTACTAAGTAGTGCAAAAAAATAGTGTGCAGTGAAATACTTAGACTGCCAAGAGTTACGTAAAGCGTCTTATTACGCTACTTTGATGTAAAGTAGTTGCCATTTTTGTTGTAGAAATACACTAGAGATTTAGATTAAGATTTCCACTAAAAAAAATTGAAAATCTTATCATTAAATTAAAAGCTATCATGGGAATCCATTTCAATTTTTGTGGACTTTTGTACTCTAACCAATACGATACATCTGACGTAAAATATTTTTATTAATTCATTTCACTCGGGGTTAATTAATTCTTGCATCGCAGTGTTGTTAAAGCTACAACCTTATATCCCATGATTCAAGAAACCTTTAACTGAATGTTAAAAAAATGTAAATAATGTAAGCAATGAAACGTTATGAAAGAAAATAAGGAAAGGTAATAGAAAGTTAATTATGCCTTATATGTAAGACAACGATTATTAAAATATCGTGCAAGCAAACGTTATCTATTATATCGAGTGTATTGATGTAAATGTCTGGTAAATAACTTGACAAATTAAGGCGAAATATTATTTAATTATTTATCTATGATAAATAATTAAAAACAAAATCATAAATTCTTTTAACAAAAAGTCGCATTTTTAATATTTTTATTGGAAAATATGATATGATTTTAAAATTTTGATTAATAATACTTAGTATTAATAATACTTAGTATTAATAATACTTAGTATTAATTAGCAAGTACAATGAAGGCGTTTTGAAACATGAAGGAAATATCTTAGTACTTGCGAAAATGATTTGATTCAAATGATTTCTGGTAAAAATCTGGCTAATAACTTGAAAAACTGAAATCAAATTCTGATTTATGGTAAACAATTATAAAATCTATGTTAATTTAATAGAATTAAGTTATTTTTAATTGACCTATCTTTGGTAAGTTTTTTCATAGATGAATGGAGTATTTCAGTATGAGAAAATTCAATTACTAAGTTAAAAATTATTAAGTGTCCCCGCTTTTTGGCACACTGTACAAAATATTTTTATGCAAAATTATGTATTGATATTTTGTACACATTTTTAAATGCAACTAGTCTAGCATAAAAAAGGAAAACTATTAGCATCAGTAATAACATCAGCAACACTGCTCTGTAGTTGATAAGAGGGAAGACAGCAAAATGCTCTGGGCGCGACAGATTTTCTATTTGATTATTTAACCTTCTTCGGTATAAAGACCTTTTCTAGAAAAATATTAGCATTGTTCTTTTCGGATAACCTCTAATTGAACATGACAGAAAGCAATTTATTCTCTTAATGGTTCTCGTACGTCTTCTCATGGAATGCATATCTTGGTTCTAATTGATTTAGCCCAATAAGAATAAATCAGTAACGGATAATTGGTAGAATGCAGTGTATTTTCTTGAAAAGCGAATATTTTATTTAGGAGAAAAGGTTTGATAGGATCCCTTTGGAACTTAATTTAGCCATTCTATTCAGAGGTACAATAGAGGGGAATTGTTTAGGATTTTTATTCGTTATAGATAGTCAGCAAGATGGCTTCATGCCTTTTGTGACAGCAACTTCGTGTTCTATTTTAAGATTTATTTTGTTAATTACAATTTCTGCAGATATTCCAATGATATTCAGACTTTTGAAATTTATTTTATTTCAGTTTTCATTAGCTTTACGCTTTTCGTTCGCACTTTTCCAACTACCATTCTACAGCTATTAGCAAATCTTGCATCCAAGTGTCTCATATGAGTCTTAGATTAGTAAAGGGAATTACTTTTAAAAGATTCAACTTAGATTTTTCTATTAAAGATTTAATTCGAAGAGAAGCCAATCACAAATAAAGCTAAATATTCTTTTACAGAGTTAGTTATTGTGGATACGAAATAAAATACAAAACTTTACGTCTATTTAGAATATAAATGACATTCTAAATATAAATATAAACGTTTGAAAAAATAAGTTTGGGCTAAACAATTTGCAAAGAATTGCAAAAATTTTGTTAAAATGTATGATAAATAATACAGTTCGAAAAATCACGGTTAAGATACTTATTAAAAAACTAATTTCAAATGAGTTCTAAATCAGATAATAAATTGTAATCGAAAAAATTCTGGTTAAATACTGAATTATGCAGGAACTTTTGAATTTATTACTTAAAAAAATGCAATTTTTGTTCTATTTTATACTTTCAGTCCTTTAAAATGCGAAGATTAAAGTTTCAGATTAAGAAGAAAAGTTTTAAATTAGAGTAATCTTTTTTTTTTATTACCGGAAATGCTTTTCATGTCTAAAATGAATTAAACTAGGTAAAAAAAAAGACCCAATTAAAACCGATAATTATTAATTATTCACTAACTAAACTATTCAAAAATTGTTTTTGAAAATTTATAACTTTATAAGTACTTCAAAATGGACAAAATACGTTTTACATACGATTTCATTTTCTAAAATCCAGATGTAAAAATAATAAAAAAGTAGTCCAATTGGCGAGTGGCACTTCAAGTACACTGTAAAACATTTCGAATAAAATTACGATAAAAGGTACTAGCACTCAAGGTGCCGGTACTTTTTACCGTAAAATCCATTTTTACCGGAACTTGTTACGGAATAAAAAATCGGATATACCGTAATTTTTGCAGTAATAATAATTACCGTAAAATCAATAAGTCACTTTAATTAAATAAGTATTTCTGTAAAAATTATGGTACAATATTTTACGGTAAAAAATGGATTTTATGGATGATGCACCCAAAATGCCAAACTGTTGATAAATTTTTTACAGTGATTCTTGTTCTTCTTCCTAGTTAGAGTAAATCATTTAGTCTGTTAGTTTGTAAATCGGATTTTTTTAAGTCAAAATTTTAATTTTTTCCATATTACAATTAAGTTACGTTTTAATTTTTTATTTAAATCAGAGTTTTTTTCCTGTTCATTTATGGTAATATTTAAAAAAAAAAAGAGCTTAACGATACATAATTAAAATCCAAATCAAAGTGAAATACAGAAATATCAAATTAGACTTATTTATTGATTGGCAGGTGAAAGAAATTACGAAACTCTTAAAAAAGTAAATCGAAGGAATTATAAATGAAGAAAACAAAATGATAGGTGTTTCGCAAAGAGCACAATTCATATTTTTTTTATAGCCTACGTCAAAAATGAAGACTAAAAAGTATGCTTAGAGTATATTTAGAGTAAAGAATAAAAAGGATTTCGAAATCTAAATGAACCAACTCTGCAAAATACAGAATTGATAATCTTAAAACCTCTCTGGTTGTCAAAGAAAACTAAGAGGAGTAGAAATGGGATTTTTAAAAACACTTTCAAGTTTGATCAGGCAATCAAACTGGTTTGGCTGTTTCTCTCCTTGTCTATTATACTAGCGATTTGAGAGATTTCTACATTGTTGCTTCTTGTCATAAATATTAATTTTAGCTCCTAAATGTGCATACCATTTTGATTTCGTTTTTTGCCATTATGGCTATTACAGAACATCAGTATTAATAAACACAGGAAGATGAAAGAAAATCACACGAAAAACTTTTATGTACGCATTTTCGGAAAAAGATATTTCATAAAATATTGTATTTAGAAATTTTGACGCTAAAAAATTATTTTTCAAAATCACACACAAACTGAATTTTTAAATATACTTATTTCTAAAATAATCCTGAATCATGTACTTTTTGTATTTTTGTGAAATGTTAACTCCATAATTTGAAATGCTAAATCACAATAAATTTATTTTATATTATCAATCAATGAATATTTCATAACAATAAATCTTAATCTAACTATACTTTTTAACTAATTAAGCATGATAAATTGGAGCAGTTCTTTTTATTACTTGCATAATAATCGATGCAAAAATGAAATCAAGTAACCTAAAAAAAAGCTACCAGAAGTTTTGGACATTTATTCTAATGTGTTTTAAAACACGCGCATGAAATTCATAAAAGTTCCAAAAATTGAAGGTTTTAAATTGAAAACGTCGGTCTCTCATTTGTAAAGAATAAAACATTGCGAATATGAAGTTTATGGAAACTCATACCCAGTTCAATAAAATTCCCTGTTCAGCAAAAACGAGCCTAATTAATGCGAACAAGTTTAATTTCATTAATTAAAACTTCTTGAATAAATTAATGTAATTAAACTTGGAGCGCAGAGTAAAAACGCTTTATTCGTTGTTTCATTTTCTAAGATATGAGGCATGCACTGAATAGTGTTTATAAGTCAAGATGACGTAAAGGTAATGATTAAGATTAAGAAGAAAATGAGAAATAGCAACTTACCATGAAGTCCTACAAGCACCGCCTTAATTTAAAGAAGATTTTTTTAATTAAAACTACTCAGACCAGCGGTTTTGGCGAAATTTCTTTTCATTGCGGCTAAATTAGATGTCTTCGTTGGCGCTCGCTTTTACTAAAATTGTTCTTATAAATTTAGGCTCAATCTATATATGTTTAGAGGTTTTAAGTCAAGTATAGATATTTTTAAATAGCATAAAATATTTAAGCTTAATCATGAAGAATTCATTTTATGGCTATTTAGGGTACAAGTATCTAATTATATCATAAAACGGAAAATATTGATTAATTATAGCGGAAGATGAATTTATTGCATTTTACAAGGAAATAATGTAATGCAAGCCCGTTTTTTGAAAATGTTAAAGCGCAAGTTATTAAAAATCAATTGTTATTGCTGTTGTTTCATGGTTTCTTAACTTTTGAGAGTTTTTAAAGGTTATTAAAAATTGAAAAGTTCTTTCTATCTTTAGTCAACTATGCTAATTTTGCACTGTTGGAATTTTCATCCTAAAATTTTGCTAAAATAACCGACAACAGTCTGTCCATCCAATTAACCGTAAAATTCATGGTCAAGCAAATTTTTACCTTTAATGTTTTGAAACCTTTTACAACTAGTAAGGTTAAAAAACCGTAAATATAAAGCTATACCATTTTTTAACCTATTACAATCAGTATGGTTTCAAAACCATAAAAACGAAATTTAACTGAATATCGGAGATAGTTTGGCAGCTTTATGGTGCTGCCATCTATGTATGAATGAGAGTATCATTTTTCAATAGCCCAGGGCTAGGCGTACATATGTAATGGATGAAATATTGTGGTGTCTAATTCTAGTTATTTAACCGTAAAATTCTAGTTATTTAACCGTATTAGGTGAAAGCAGTTAATAAACGGTTTTTATCACAGTTATCAGTTTAAATACCATCTTATTTAAGGTCATTTGACTGTTTTGTTTGAATGTAGCAAAATAACAGTTAAATAAATTGTTCCGAGATAATCCGTTTAAATAAATTGTTCCATTCCTTCCGAGAAATTTCTAATAGTGTGAAAATGGCGCAAAATGTCAGCATGAAGGAAAAGCACAGTTTTGAGAAATTGAAAAACGTCTGTGATCGAATTTTGAAAAGTTATTAAAAATCTGAATAGTTTGAAGTAAATATGATTTTAAAACTGTTTTCTTTTTCAACACTCAATGAAACACAACCATTGAAGTGGACATTACTTTGCCTGAATCAACAGATTATGGATAAAACCATGAGCAATATTACAATGATTTATAAGCTTTATTTTTTTGCATGTTTAAAGTTTAACATTACCTGTGAAACAAGAAACTAGAATGAGAAATATATTTACATCGCCATTTTCTTCTAGGCCGGTCAGCATAACAATCACGGATACACCTTGCTGCCAAATCATTCGCCAAAAATCACAAATGGTATGTTTCAAAGGTGCTTGAGCGCATATGTACAGTTTCTTTTCACGGTAACCCTAAAATGAAAATTTATTCATATCATTATCACACTGAGGAAAAAAATATCGTCTAACTACCAGATTATAGTAAAATTTATCGTGCTTCGAGAAATATGGGAACACCAAAAAGCTCGGTAATTTTTACTGAAGCCCTTTGGTAATGATTTTGGCTAAATTAACAATTAAATATGGTTTTATAATACATAAAAAATGTGGTAAAATTTTGTAATTTTATCATGATACGTTGGCGCATGGTATAAAAACAATTTGTTTGATTACTTACTTTCCAATTTTGTATTTTAGACTAAATGTTTGGTAATAAGAACCATAATTTTGAAAACCAGATTTTCCGGTGAACCGTTATCATATGAATGGAAGAATTATCAAATGGTATTTTGGGTTTTATTACCAGAATTATGATTTTTTTTCTTTTTTTACCAGAAAGGCCATTGCTATAGAGCACGGTAACTTTACTCGATTTTTTTTCTCCATGCTGTATAAATTTATGTTAAATTCGATATTAATCAATTTAGGCACGCTTGTAGGAAAATAAATTTTCTGTACAGCATTTCTTAGACCTTAGACAATGGGCACATTACTTTTTTTCAGAAGAGGACCACAGAAAAAAATACGGCATTCCAGGGCAGCAATAATTTCCCTTTCTGTGCCAATTTATAATAACTTAATTATTCCCTTGTGTAATAAAAATGTTAATAATATAAGTTTGTCTTAAGTAAAACACAGGTGCACCATTTTTGAATTAAGAAAATTTTAATCATATTGTAAAACATTGAAATATTAACTGGAATTTAAATTTATTTTTCGTGGAAAAACTAAATGTATAATTTTTTTTTAACTTTAAATAAAATTATTTACATCTTTAATTTTTGAATAAACCCTTGAACTATAAGTTGGTTTGAATATGTTTTTATAAAAGTAATTTCTTCTTCTTATATAGCATTATAGCCATTGGTGAACCTTTGCTTGTTCTACAATTCTATTCCATACAGCTCTCTCTTTTGACTTTTCTCTTCATCTACGAATCTTCATTATTTCCAAGTCGTCAATAACGCAGTCCCTCTACCTTTTTCTTTGGCGACCTCTGGGCCTGGTTCACATAGGTGTCCAGTTGATGATCCTTTACAAGTCGTGATTATTGTCTCTCCTCTTAATGTGTCCAAGCTATGAGAGGCGTTGATATTTGATACAGTGAACAATAATTTTTCTCTTAATCATTTTCTCAATTTCAAGGTTCGACTTAATTCTCCATTCACATTTATCATTAATAGGTTCGATTATTCTCCTCAAGACCTTTCGTTCAAACACCAGCAGGTCATTTTCATCTTTTATGGTCATGGTCCAGCTTTCACTTCCATGTGCCACAATTGGTTTGATAATAATGTTAAAAAGTCGCATTTTTAAAGACTTTGTAAACAATTTATTTTTAAAAAGGTAGCTGTATAAAAAGTATGACCGGTTCCCTTTAACACTAGATTGCCTAAGGAAGTCCTTTTGACTGCGTTTTAATTTCCATTAGAAAAACAATGATGACGCATTTTCTTAGAATTTTGTGACTTTTTGTTTTTATTAAAAGTTGCAGCATAGTCTTGTAAAGTTAGTTTTGTAATAGTTTTGTAAAGTAAAATTTTTATTTGAGACATTTTTTAACTTCCGTAGTACTAATGGGAAATTACGGAAACCCGTAGTGTTCGAAGTTTTACTAGAAATTACGAAATGAGTAAATAAAAAAATAAAATAAACGGATTTAGTTTATTTACTGTGAATTATTTAAGTTTTTATTAACCTAAAGTAATTCTAATTAAAGAATGTTAGGAAAAAATTCTTTGAGTTTTTAGAATTCTATTAGTACTTTCATTTGCTTCAATTTATTCGAGCAATCAGTTACAAAGACAAAATTTAGATAGCTTTTTTCATTTTTCAATGTCCCCCAAATAAAAAGAGACAGAAAGCTTAAAAACATTTTCTAGTCGACTTATTTTTAAATATTAACTTTATCTAAATTATGAAGTCTAGTCTCAAATATATCCTCCAACAAAAACTTGTTTTCGGGATGGGAAATGAATAGCGCATGTGTTTCAAATATAATGTAAATGTGGCCGATTGCATACATTTCTGCAACGCCAAAAGGAATGTAGCATGAAGGGAAAAAAAAACACCAGAAGGGGCCAAACAAAAAAGACTTTATTCTTGGTCTTGGTATCTTTCATCCTGCTCTCTTTTTGTCATTATTTAGAGCAAAGAAGGCAGCTCTTGTGTTTCTCAGCTTTCTTCTTTCTTTTTTTTTCCTTCATCGCTCTTCCTTGCTTTCTTTTCTTTTGAGAAGCAGAGTTTAAAATGTTTCCCGTGCGGAAACATTTCTCTTGTTGCTGTGTCTTTCCTTTTCTTCAGCTCCAGAGTTTCCTTTTTATTTCAAGAATTTGACATTTTCTTATTTATTTTCTGCTTTCTTTCTTTTTTTTTTCTATATCTAAGTTCTATCCTTTGCTCTTCAGCGGATTTCAGCAATAAAATGGGAGATATAATATCACGAAATATTCTTTTTGCGGTATTTGGCTACGAGATTTCCTGGTCTAAATGCAAATCATTCCTTTATTCGGCGCGTTTTATTTTTTGTTTCATACTAATACAGAGCCGGTGAAGAAGAGTACAAACTAATCTTTGGCTATCTAATAAAAAAAAATTGGTTTCTTATTCATCAATAAAATGAAAACGATTTTATCTTTTTGTAAAGTTATTTCAATGATTAGATATTATTATTTTGTGAAGGAAGACATTTTCAATTTAACTTAATTTTATGTTTATAAATAAAGTTAAAAGAACGTTGAATAAGTCTCTAAAGATATTTGTCTTATATGGCCTCAAGAAATCGCGAGTACTTTTCTATCTAAGTTGGCAACATGTGAGTCCTACATAACTGCGTTGTATATATTGTTGTCTTTTTAAAAATTTGTAGGCATAAAAAAGATACAGATAATTAAAAAGTTATCTTGCATAAAAAATATTTTTTTCCTCAAAAAATCATTTTCAAGAACATACATTTCTTCTTCGAGAAATGAACAAGAGGCATACATTTCCGGTATGGGGTGAGAATGAGAAAATTTCTTCAATTGGAGTGAACAAATACATCTTTTTTTTTCTTTGCATTCAAAAAAATATTATTTTTCGTCTTTGGATTTAACAACAATTTTTTCTCTCTTTGGTTTGGTCTAATTTACAGAAATGATCTCAATTACATTATTTAAATTTCAGACTTTACTTAAAATTTGCCATTATACTTTGCACTTTACTTTATACTTTACAATTTACTTTATACTTTGCGATTTACTTTATACTTAACATTATGTTTTAATTTTTTTACGCTTTATTTCAGATCTTGCGCTTTATTTTATATTCTACTCTTTACTTTACATTATACTTTACGCTTTGCTTTATACTTCACTTTATAATTTAATGTCCTTTTTTATAGTTTATTTTATGTCTTGCAATTTACTTTGATTTATATTTTACAATTTACTTTATTTTACGCATTACTTTACTTTTTATTTTGCTTTTTACTTTACTTTATATTTTATACTATACTTTTTTCCTTACACTTTACTTAATATTTTATACTTCACTTTTTACTTTACGCTTTACTTTATATTTTATGCATTAATTTATTTTGTATTTTACGCCCTACGTTATATTTATTTAACGCTTCACTTTAATTTTACTTAGGCTTTACTTTCCGCTCTTATTTTGGTTTTTACTTTTAGTTTTTTTTAAACTTTGCAGAGTTTTCAATCTACGCTTTAGTTTACTTAAAAGTTTATGCGTCACAATTTATTTTATTTTACACTTGAAGCTTTTTTACTATAATTTAAGCTTTATTTTAATATAGGCTTTGTTTTAATTAAAATTTTGCTGTAATTTAAGCTTTACTTTATTTGCGTTAATTTGCGTTTTACTTTACTTTACTTTCTATTTCACTTTTAACTTTGCACTTTATTTTATATTTTACGCTTTACTTTGCATTTAACGCTTTACTTTACATTAACTTTATGCTTTACTTTATTTTACGCTTTACTTTGTATTTAACGCTTTACTTTACATTAACTTTTTGCTTTACTTTACATTAACTTTTTGCTTTACTTTATTTTACACTTTACTTTACTTTCTACTTTAATTTTTCTTTTATTTAAAATTGCTTTACATTTTACTTTAGATTTTATTTTACTTCACCCTTTAGGTTTTACTTTTTAGTTTATGCTTTACTTTACTTAATATTTTATTTTTTACTTTTCATGATATCTTAATTTACCTTTTGCTATACTTTATTTTTACTTCATTTCTTTAATAGTCTCTCCCACTGCTTCAACTTACCCCTGTTTTTCACCAACGTTGGCTTCAAGCCTTAAGCTTTGAATCAGCAATCCAGTGAAATGATAGAGATTAATGGCTAACAGTCTATAAAGATAACTGCATAATAGTTGAAATTAGAAATGGTAATACTTGAAATTAGAAATGGTGATAGTTGAAATTAGAAATGGCGATAGTTGGAATTAGAAATGGCCTTTTAGCACGTCAAATTTCAATTCTGTAGTTGCCTTGTAGTCAACGGGAGATCAGCCAGCATAGTTTTTCTTTATAACAAGTTTAACAACTAATAATTCTGGAATTAATATTTGGATATTAAATTTTCCCTTTTAACTAAATCCTTGTACATCTTTCTATACTCCTACGTAATGTCAAGTTTCTACGTCTCATAGATTTTGCGCAGCAAAAGAAAATGTAGCAGCATGAAATGTAACAGCAAAGAAATGTAACGTTAGGTTGAACACCAAAACAGCAACAGCATCGATGCTGTCTAACACTTGAACAGAAAGTCAGGTTAAAATGATGTAAATTATTTTCACATATCTAGTTTCCATTGAATACAATTCACTCTCTAGCGGCGTTGTAGCGCCTCAAGGGATACAGCTAGTTTTCTTTATATTATTCTTTCTTATAAAAAAAATATTATAAGTATAATTAGGTTTAAATATAATTTGATAAATTTAGAGAACTTTCCTTAAAATAAACTAAAATATCAAATTTAATGATATTTAAAGAGTTTTAAAAAATGCAATAAACCATAAGGCTGTAAAAAAAAAAATCTTTGTACCTACATACATTTCCTACTTGCTTCAACATGTTTAACTGACGTTGCTTAAAATATACACGACAAAGAAACTAATTTCTCTGCAATATTTTCAGAAATAAACTTAAGTGAAAATAAGAGATAAAAATAAAATAAAAGTAAATACATAAATAAATAAAAATAAATAAGAAATCTTTTAGAAGAAGAATTCATTTAAGTTCTTATGGTTTTCATTTATAATAGTCATTTAATTTCTAACACAAATAGTGAAAATGGTAAATTTTACTATAATAGTTTTCTTGGTTTAGAGATTAAGTTTCGGTAGCGCATTCCGTAAAGGCACTGCTGACGTAATAGAGAGCAGGATTTCGTGAGTTCGATCTTGGCTGCTACGCAGCGAGGTGAGCGTTAAACCTGTCTTTTCTAAAAAATTTCCCTTTCGTTGTGGTATGAGAGTTAGGAGGGAAGGTATCAGTCCAGGTGCTGTTGTCTGACAATGGTCAAATTTACGAGGTCTTCCTGTCATGTCCTTTAAAAAAGACAGAGAACAGGAGATTGGTTCTGGTTTGAAGAGGTGGTTTAGTGAAATTGCAAACAAGTTTACTCTTGAGAATTTAATGCATGATGAGTGAATCTACTCACATAAAATATTTCGGCTCAAATGAATAAAAATTTGATCTTATGGACTTTATCCGACTCTCTGGAGTCAGTTTCTTGAGGAGTTGAAACAACAACTACGAAAGCCTGAAGTGTGTATTCTTACCTCGACGAAATTGGCGTTGATGTAATCGGATCCTGGAATATCCAAATCCGATGATAATCGAATTCTCGTTTGATCAACTGCAAAATGAAGAAGAGGAAAATATCAGATGTAAAATACATAGTATAAGAAAAATGCATTGTACACGGAAGTAGGAGCTGTAGATTTAAATGAAAATATTATTTTGAATGCGAAATTATTTTCAAGCAGTGTACTCAAATTTATTATTAGCAAATATATTCAAGATTATTTGCAAGGAATGCAGACGTCATCACCTGTGGGGTGGGTGAGTTACTGTGAATGACCGAAATTGGGGGTTGTTGTCTTCCACCGGTGAATGCTGACAATCACATAGTCGCGTTGGTAAATGTCCGAAATGCATACCAGGTAGAGTTAAGTGCCACTACGCGGTATACATTTGTCCTAGTATGCCTTACATCAATGTTTTTTTAAGGTTCAGTGCCACTGCCCGATATACATTTGCCCAGTATGCCTTACATCAATGTTTTTTTTAAGGTCAGTTAAGTAAGGTCTTTATTCTGATGAGATGAATTTTTTAAAAACATTTTATGTTTAATATAACAATACAATGAGTTGATAAGTGAGATTAGAATTATGCCAAATGATACCAAATGTAGTTAATCTTTATTCTGATGAGATGAATTTTTTAAAAACATTTTCCGTTTAAAATACCAATACAATGTTACTGGGAACGGCGTGAAATAATAATAAAACAAATTTGGAACTATGTGATCGAAATGCGCAATGTGAGTGATTTTGTAGTGTTGATAAATATCTATTTTTTGATTGGTTAAATTTTTTACTCCTTGCGAAGNACATATGTGTGTGTGTGGGGTGGGTGGGTGTGTTACTGTGAATGACCGAAATTGGGGGTTGTTGACTTTCTCCGGTGAATGTTGACAATCACATAATCGCGTTGGTAAATGTCCGAAATGCATACTAGGTAGAGTTAAGTGCCACTACCCGGTATACATTTGTTCTAGTATGCCTTACATCAATGTTTTTTTAAGGTTCAGTGCCACTGCCCGATATACATTTGCCCAGTATGCCTTACATCAATGTTTTTTTAAGATCAGTTAAGTAAGGTCAGTTTTAGTTATTATTTAGTTATTTCTTTTGAAAAATGAAATTTTTTTCACAGGTTGATTGGCATTTTAAAATTTAATTTAAATAATGCATTAGGCATTATTATAAATTAAATTTTAGGCAATTCCGTGTCTTCAAATATTTAAATGATAAAATCAGTGATGTTTAATTGCTTACATCTCTATTTATTCAAAAAGGAGTCCATTGCACATTCATTAGTATTTAATTATTTTTTATTCGTTACGTTAAATATGCTCAAGGATCAACGTAGATGGCATATGAGGGCTATGCAAACAAATTATGATTTCCAAAGTGATCTGAAACCACGTTTTTATTTTGTTTATATTTAGAGCTTTTGAAACGTGTTTCTATAAAACAGAGCAATTTAATGATAATAAAAAGTAAAATAATTTGCGTTCTAAAGAGCAAAAATAATCATACTATTATTGACATCAATCGATCCTATTATTGACATCAATGATGCTAAATTAATTTTTATGACAGGTACTACTGGTATTTAGAAATAGGTGCTGTTCAGATAGGTAAGAAATATAAATATAGCATTTTACCTGTATATGGATACTGTGGTTATAGGTTTTAATGGAGCCTTGAAATTGATAAGTACAGGAAAAAAATCACACGATTGAAAAAAATTTTGATTGTCATGAGTTGATAAGTGAGATTAAAATTATGCCAAATGATACTAAATGTAGTTAATCTTTATTCTGATGAGATGAATTTTTTAAAAACATTTTTTGTTTAATATAACAATACAATGTTACTGGGAACGGTGTGAAGTAATAATAAAAAAATTCTGGAACTATGTGAACGAAATGCGCAATGTGAGTGATTTTGTAGTGTTGATAAATATCTATTTTTTGATTGGTTAAATTTTTTACTCCTTGCGAAGAACTGGTATTCATCTAGTGTAAAATAAAATAAAAATTAATTTGCTTTAAAATGCAACAAGAGGAAGTGCCGTCCAGAATCTATACCTATCACTTGAGTATCATAAATTAGCCTGCAATTATTCCAGCGTGGGTACTATTTGCGTACTCCGATTCCCAATCGAGGGTTAACAATTTTGAGTTAAAGGGAAAAAAACACCTCTTTATTTCCCTTTAGGGAATCCTATAAAAGGCGAAAACATATCCTAATGGTTGTGCAAATCCCTAATGTGAATGGTGGAACTCAATCAATGAAATTCATTTACATAATTCATTAAATTGTGACCTTTTCGACGAAGGGGGGAGGGGGTGAGGGTTGAAGAATCGGGAAACATTGTGCATGGTGAGATTCTTTCTGACTAATCACTTGTTCGAACAAGAGTATTTCTAAATTCAAAATTGACAGCAACCGTTTATCATTGACAAGCCACTTAGAGCGAAGGAGAACGATCATACTTACAAGTTTAAAATTATCTTAGAAATATTCGAAATTGAAAATAGCTGCTGAACCTTGGGGAAAAAGTAAAGATTTATGATGTTTGTTAGAGAATGTTCGAGAATACTTACTGATAAAGAACACTTACTTGAATGGGAATAAATATTTTAATATTCAATCTGATTGTGTTTTTGCTACAAATTTTTGTTCATTGTTATCAAATTTTGCTTTTTTCTATCAAATATTGTGTTCTTGCTATCAAATTGTATTTTTTCTCAAAAAAATCTCTTTAGACACAAGTTATTTTTTTTACCAAGGTAATAAAAGAATAAACTTATTTTGTATAAATGTGTATCAAGAAATCATTTTTTTTAAAAAGTGATTGTAGCAATGAATTTGATTTAAAAGTGAGTTGAGGATATAATATTTCATAATGTGAATCAATTTCTTACATTTAAAAAACACAGTTTCATCAATTATACTAAAAAAAAAAGAAACTAAATCCGCAATTTTGACTAAAATTTTAATTTATTTATCACTCATATTTTTATTTTATTTTATATCCGTCGTTGAACAGCCGACCCAATTTTTGGGTTTACGACTACTTATGTTCAAGTTCGTAGCCTTGTAATTTTGAACCAATCTAGAAGACAAGGAAACTCCTGGATCAGTACCCCCAGAGGTATTGATTTGTTATGGGAACATGGAGGACTTTGAGACTCGACAGATTTAACGTGCATCAGTCACCATTTACTACACGGAGAGTCTTCAGCTACACGTAGTAGTAAGGTATCCTGGTCGGTAGGGCGCTGGGACAGGGGCCCAGTGCCGTACCGACCAGGATAACTTATCACTCATATTTGAACTTTTGTTCATTTCCAATATAAAACTCGTTAGAGTTTTTATCTCCGATTTTTAGAAATGACGTTCAGTCTGGTTTTTTGTGCCCTGACAGATGAAACCCAATTCCTGAAAACAAAACTTAAATGTCTTTTGTCTTGCTTCGAGTAGTTCAACCCTTATATTTTGAAAACATTATACATATTAAGACGATTAAAATTCATTTTTACAGAAATTAATTTTTGAATTATTAATTTTCTCGTAGTCAGAAATTTCTTACATTTCAGAATTTTCTTAAATTTTAAAAACATTTTCCAAGAGCGTTGATTTTGAGAAAATTTCGTTTAGCTAATATATATATTTACAAAAAAGTTCATGATAGAATTCTCTGAAATTTTGATTATAGATTTTATTTAATCTTAGCAATGTTTCGAACTAAAAGCTAAGGTCTAAGTGTAGATTTGTTATTTTTATCATGCTTTAAATAAGAATATGTCATTTAAAAAAAAAAACTGTTTTTTAAGATTTTAAAACACAAGTAATTACATTTCTGATCTAGAAAAAATATTGTTTCGAAATTTATGTTAGTTTTTTAAGCTCAACTTTGCGCTTATTTTGAAAAACATTTTATAAATTTTTAAACTTTACTTTAAATTTATAATTTTATTACCTTTATAACCAAACGTGAAGTTAAAGCTTAAATTGTGCCTTATAATTTTAGAACCCTTATAACCAAACATAAAGTTAAAATTCAAATTGAGCCTTTTTAAAAAAAAATTGTATCAGAACCAGTTGGTTACTTTAGTGATCTGGTAGAGATGATCCAGTAATGCTTTAGTCAGTAAAGAATCCATCGATCGGATTAATGAATCCAACCGACTCACTAACATGACTTCTCGGGCAAAATTCTGCACATTTAGGCAATGAAAAACTTTCATTTATAACAAACCCTTCAACGCTTATACTTATAAACCGAAGAGCCATTACATTATGACCACCCTGCTAATAACATGTAGGACCACATTTAGCCCTCAAAACTGCCAGCACCCGCCGTGGCATCGATTCCACAAGGTGCTGATAGGTAGTCTGAGGTATCTGGTACCAAGCGCTCACCAACTGGTCCTGCAATNACTCCGATTCCCAATCGAGGGTTAACAATTTTGAGTTAAAGGGAAAAAAACACCTCTTTATTTCCCTTTAGGGAATCCTATAAAAGGCGAAAACATATCCTAATGGTTGTGCAAATCACTAATGTGAATGGTGGAACTCAATCAATGAAATTCATTTACATAATTCATTAAATTGTGACCTTTTCGACGAAGGGGGGGTGAGGGTTGAAGAATCGGGAAACATTGTGGATGGTGAGATTCTTTCTGACTAATCACTTGTTCGAACAAGAGTATTTCTAAATTCAAAATTGACAGCAACCGTTTATCATTGACAAGCCACTTAGAGCGAAGGAGAACGATCATACTTACAAGTTTAAAATTATCTTAGAAATATTCGAAATTGAAAATAGCTGCTGAACCTTGGGGAAAAAGTAAAGATTTATGATGTTTGTTAGAGAATGTTCGAGAATACTTACTGATAAAGAACACTTACTTGAATGGGAATAAATATTTTAATATTTAATCTGATTGTGTTTTTGCTACAAATTTTTGTTCATTGCTTATCAAATTTTGTTTTTTTTTCTATCAAATATTGTGTTTTTGTTATCAAATTGTATTTTTGCTCCGAAAAATCTCTTTAGACACATGTTATTTTTTTTTACCTAGGTAATAAAAGAATAAATTCATTTTGTATAAGGAAATAATTTTTAATTAAAAAGTTATTGTAGCATTGAATTTGATTTAAAAGTGAGTTGAGGATATAATATTTCATAATGTGAATAAATTTATGTAAACTAAACTTTATTAAAATAAATTTATAAAAACTAAAATGTTTTTTGTTTTGCTTCTAGAAGTTCAACCCTTATTTTTTGAATAAATTATACATATTAAGACGATTAAAATTCATTTTTACCGAAATTAATTTTTGAATTATTAATTTTCTTGTTGTCAGAAATTTCTTACATTTCAGAATTTTCTTAAATTTTAAATACATTTTCTAAGAACGTTGATTTTGAGAAAATTTCTTTTAGCTAATACACATTTACAAAAAAAGTTAACGACAGAATTCTTTGAAATTTTGATTGTAGATTTTGTTTAATCTTAGCAATGTTTCGAAATAAAGGCTAAGGTCTAGGTGTGGATTTGTAATTTTTATCCAACTTTAAATAAGAATATGTCATTTTTTTAAAAATATTTTTTAAGATTTTAAAACTAATCACATTACTGATCTAAAAAAATGTTTTGAAATTTATATTAGTTTTTTGAGCTCAAATTTGCGCTTATTTTGAAAAAACAATTTATAAATTTTTAAACTTCACTTTAAATTTATAATTTTATTATCTTTATTGTCAGACTATGGATTTCAATGAACAAGGTTCGAGTAAGAGTCAGAGATCACGAGTTCGAAAAACCTCTGAAAGAGGGAGTTCGAACATTTAAAAATAATTCAAAGACAGAATTTGCATACTATTAATTTTGAGTGTGTAAGTACCCTCATTATGCAACTGTTATATTGTATATATATGACAAATCAAGATTGGTTTTGGAGTTTTTTTGTTTCGTTTGATTTTCATGACTGTATGTTAATGAATTTGTTACCTCATGTTATGGAGAGGTTTGTTTTCCTTTATGATGTTTCAGTTAAGTTATGATTTTTCTTGCTTAATAAAATTTATGATTAGTTAAAAGATGACTTTTTCATTATGCTTGCTGGGCATTTTCCACAACGCACTAAACTCTGCCAGCATTTATAACCAAACGTAAAGTTAAAACTTGAATTGAGGCTTTAAGAAGATTGTGTCAAAACCAGTTGGATTCCTAGTGATCTAGTATTTTATTTAAAAAAAATATTTCATAAATTTTTAAACTTTATTTTAAATTTATAATTTTAGAGCCTTTATAACCAAACATAAAGTTGACATTTGAATTCATCCTTTTTAAAAAAAAAAATTGTGTCAAAACCAGTCGGTTACTTTAGTGATCTGGTAGAGATGATTCAGTAATGCTTTAGTCAGTAAAGAATGCATCGATTGGATTAATGAATCCAACCGACTCACTAACATGACTTCTCGGGCGAAATTCTGTACATTTAGGTAATGAAAAGCTTTCATTTATGACAAACCCTTCAATGCTTCGTTTTACTATCCCTAATTTTCTTTATTGTATATATATATATTATTATTTACTAACGTGCTATCCAATCTGCTTGATAGGTTTCAAGAGTCTAGAAAATTTCCCAAAATCAAAGTTCGAAAATTACAGATATTTTCTTTAACCTCTTCCTTCTCGCTCCCGTGAAAATGACGTGGTGAGGTTTCGCCCTCTATTTCTCGCTCCCGTGAAATTGCCGGGTTGGAGTGTTCAGTAGTAACGCGGCAATAAGAATAAAACTAATTAATTTCTTTTACCCGAAAAACATTCTATTTCTCATTTTGCACTCCAGTAGCAGAACCAGGATATTTTTAAGGTAATTGTAGATAGTTAGTTTATTTCAAACTAGATATCAGCACTAATCAAATACGTGTATTTGTGATATGTGATATAGAAAATAGGCACTTTCATGACCGTTTTCTTGAAAATTAACCGATCGTTAAGGGGTTAAACATTATATTCCATGTTATATATACATCGAAATAAAGATTTTAATATATTCCCGCTCCCCGAATAGTTAGGAAAAAGCTCCTCTTGTTTATGTCCTCGATACCAACCTTAATCTAGTTTACTCGATAGATTAGAAGTGTCTTGTAAATTTGTCGAACCACCCAACCTTACAACGACAACAAATCAAAGCCTAAAAATGAAAGACATATTCTTCGGCTTTCCAAAATAAAGAAGAACGTAGAAAAGGGGAAAGAAAAGATAAAAGAACAAAAAAGTAAAAGACTTCACTCTTTAAGAAAATTAAGTGTCGATGTCTTCAGAGGCTAATTACGTACTCTTTGCAAAGTATTCACCCTCTTTTTTTTTGAGGGGGAGGGGGATTCTTTGTTATGTTTGCTCTTTGTCTATTGGGTGTGTGTGTTTTTTTTCTTCCTTCTCCTTTTTTCGTGGGTTGATGCTGGCTAGAGCGGATCACTGCAAGAGCATGAACACTTCGTTGGACAACGTTAGACGTCAAAACACATTGGTTTGTCGGGACTATCCATCAACTCTGAAGAGATCGGGATTAAAAACAGGAGAGTTTTTCTTTTTTTCCTCTTTTTTTCTTTCCTGCTAGAGGTTTTGTTGCAGTGACACTTGATGTATGTTCGTAAATTTCTTGCTTTTCGCCCAACGGCTCTCTTTTCATGTCAAAATGAAGCGAAGATAGAAGTTTCGAGTGAATAGGATTAGATGGCAAATAGTAAGCTCATTAAAAAAGGATAAGGGCTTTTGAATGTCGTATCATGAAATTCATAACGTCAATTACGTTAGTTTAATACTGATCTAATAATTTTACAGGTAGGGTTCAGGTCTTAATAATACTATCTGCGTGGCAGAAATATATATTTTATGCTACATTTATCAGGCTTCGTGAAAAATAAATTTAAAAGAATATATATTAATATTTTTAAAACTTTAAAAATACAGAGTTATTTTTTTTTTATTAAGTTGCGAAATATTAAAACCCTGTTAAAAAATTGCCACCGATCCAAAAGAACTGAAATTTCAACACTGTGCATCCAAAGTAAAGAAAATTTTTTAGGTGTGGTACAAAAAAAAGTTTGTAATCGCATCAATAGATGACACTTTAAATTTACAGGAACTAAGAATATTTTCAATGGGGGGAAAACAATAAGCAAACATCGATATTATTATCAGCTTTAAAATTACATCAGTTTCATTATACATGTTACCGTTAAAGTAAATAATGCAGTTATTTCATAGAATACGTAGTTATTCCATGAAATAACTGATCGTGTCCGTTAAAGTGTGTAATATGTTATTAATTCGACACTTTAACTAGTTATTCCATGAAATAACTAGATATTCTATAAATAAATTAATGAGAGACAGTTAAAGTGTAAAATAAACAATTTATCTAAAATGAAATAACTAGGTATTCTATAAATAAACTAATGATAGACAATTAAAATGAAAAAGAAGCAATTTATCTAATTTATGCAGCGTATAAATGGTATTTATGGAAACGTACCATAAAATCATTTGTTACAACAAGGATTACTTAAATGACACTTGGAATTACAAAAAGCATTATTTCTAAAAAAAAAGCATTTTTTTTTGACACACTGGGTTTTACAGGAACAGTTTTTAAATCCCTGACCAGTACCTAAACTTAAATTGTCGTGCGAGATATATGATATAGATTATTTTGCACTTTAACGGGCTGCAGATCGTTATTCTATGAAATAACTAGTTAAACCATGAAATACAAGAGAGTTTTACACTTTAACAGACACGATCAGTTATTTCATGGAATAACTAGGTATTCTATAAAATAACGAATTTCATACTTTAACGGTAGCATACATTATTAAAAAAAATACAAAATGATGTAGTTGGGAAACATCTTTGCAGAAATGTAATGAAATGAAAATACGTCTCCTAACTTCACTACAAATACAGGTGTGATTTTATATTTTTTCCCCTCTCCTAAAAAATTTCCCTTGGTTTGGAAGTAAGAACACTGTTGAAATTTCAGTTATTTGGGATCAGCGTTTCTCTGGTTACAGGGTTTTAATTGCAAAACTTTTTAAAGAAAATCACCCTGTTTATGAATTATATTTAAGAATTGTATGCCATTTTCTACTTTTTTATGCATTGTTTTCCAAGAGCATGGAATAATAAGTAAAATTTTAATCATGTGAAATAATGAACTAGATTGCTAACATCAAAAGTAATAACGAGAAAAACAAAGCTTCAGGTTTATAAAACTATAATCAGACCAACCGTTATCTATGCATCAGAGACGTGGACTTCAACCCAGAAACAAGAAAAAATGCTGATTACCTGGGAAAGAAATATTCTTAGAACTATTTTTGGACCTGTCAAAGAGGGTGATCTGTGGAGAAGGCGATAAAATTTTGAAATTGCAAGACTGTTTAAAGAAAAAGATATAATAAATTATTTAAAAGCAAAGAGAATTCAATGGGTAAGACACCTTGAGAGAATAGAGGAAAACAGAGGCACTAAGAAGATATTCAAGGGGCAGTGCCAGGGTCAAAGGAAAAGAGGAAGGCCGGTCAAAAGATGGTTTGATGACGAGGTGGAAAAATACTTTAAGGCTCTAAAAGTCCAAAACTGGAAGCAAAGAGCTAGAGACAGACGACTTTGGAGGAAAATTGCTAGTGAGGCCATGGTCCAACATGGACTGTAATGCCAGGGAGTTTGAAATAATGAACTAATAAAGGGAAATTGCTCTAGGAGTTGAGACTAGATACAGAAAAAAAATGTTCAGGACTAAAAAGCAACGTAAATATCTTTGGTTCTTTGTAATAAAATATTTTACTTAAAAATGAAAAAGAATATGTTGTTTGCATAATATCCTGTTACTAGCTAAGAGTATCAGTGGCAAAAAAAGAATAAACGAGTAGTCTGGGAAGGAAAAATGATATACCAATTGATACCCAATTGTTTCAATCAATAATAAGAAAAAAAAACGCAAAATTAGTTGTAATGAATAATATTCTTACATGCTTTAATTTCGTGATACCTATTCTTGCAAGCATTCTCACAACTATCAGAGGCTGTAGTTGTTCTATCTCTAAAAATATCCGGTAGAGCCTAAAAAATTAAAATAATTGTAAGCATTTTGAATAAGAATGGAGAAAGATTATAAAGTAACGGGTAAGTTTAAAAGTCGCTTGCCTCAAAGTTTAACGGTACGCAAAAGTATCAGTAAGTAAATTACCAGTAAGTAAATTACCAGAAGTAAAGTATCACATGCATTAGTTAACATTTCGAATTTTATTTTTAATAGCTAATTTTAGGGTCTACAACAAATTCTTGGAATGTTGTTCTGTGTTAAACCCAATCGTATTCATTTTGCCAGATTTTAGAAAAGAAAGAACTTAAGGTATAGTTCATAAATGATTCAAAAATGCGTTTCTGATTTTCAAATTTGAAATGCCATTTATTCCACACTCAACAGCAATATTTTTTGAGCTTTTGGTCGGTGAGAGCAAAAATTCTGTTTCAATTTCTCTCAGTTTTCTGCCATTCAAAACGAAAGAACCAACTAGCTGTTTTCTTGTCAGCTACTGATCTAGTTATACTGAAACGGTGAGTTAATCTTGTCACCGTTAACTTACATGGTACTTCAGAATATTTCTTGCGAAGCTCTTTAACATAAATGCGGAACAAAATAATACCCCAATCTCCTGGTAAAACAACATGCCACCGCTTTGAATTACAAGCAATTAACTACACCGATTGCAATAAATTCCATAATTTGCATTTTAATCTTCCTGGAGGAAATCAAAATTCAATACCTTTTTTGATGAATTATGGACCTTTAAACTATGGTGTTCACTACTTTAAAACCATCCTGTATTCTGAGACCATTCCTTGAGGGAACAATAAGAATAACGAGAAACTGTTCTATAAGCATGGACTTTTTTTCAATAAAAATAAATTATATTGAGTTTGTATTGAGCACTTTAAAAAAAATGTCAAAACTCATTTTTTTAAAGCGCCAGAGAGCACCAAGAAGTGCTCGAGTAGTTAGCTACATTGCTCGAGTAAAATACTGGAGTTGCTCGTTCCTTGTGACTATTACATCGTGACGATTAGATAAGCAGGATAATAAAATGGAAAAAGCTTTAAAAAAGTGAAAATTGGTGATTGATGGGCTAACTTACCTCAAACTCGGTCCGGAAAAGAAGATCTGTATCTAAATGCTTTTCTGCATAAGCAGCAGGAAGCTCTTCAGCAGCGATTGGTCCGAAATATGGAAGCTTGGACAAATGACTACCTATATTTTAAAGAAAAATATAGCAGTGGTTGAAGAAAGTGGTTCTGAAAAGTTCTTACAAAATGAAATGCATGAATACATAAAAAAGTGTAACGAAAATTAAATTATGGGCGAAATGTAAGGTATTTAAATAAATTTTATTATTAATATTAATAAAAGCAATATGCATCTATTAAAAAGGAAAAAAATGAATAAAAAACTATTAAAAATATTAGTTAACTATTAAATCGTTATAAAAGTATTAGTTAACTAAAAATATTATAAACTATTGAAAATATAAATACATAAACATTGCAGTCGTTTTCATGAAAAGGGCTAATTATACGATACACATTTGTAGCAACTGAATTTCCATAATTTAAGTTTGGCAATAGTAAGCACTTGTGCAAATAATGTAATATTTTGTGGAAAGATGGCGCCACTGGTTTTCTACAAAATATTAAGCCACATCATAATGGCCGAAATAAGTACAACTGATGTACTTAGTATGACAATGAATTAATTAACGCATGGAGTTCTTCGTATAAATATATATCTCTACCTCAATAAATAGAAATTAGACAAATGAAAGAAAAATATTTTTGTGTGACAGGAACTATAATATGCATTTTTTTTTTTACAATATATTGTTATTCAGCTAAACCATGCCGTGGTTGCTATTGTTCAACGATTAATACATCGAAATCCCAATATAAGAATATCCACACATTTTCTTTTTTTAAAAAAAAAAGTTTAATAGTAACTTTTACAGTATTTCACGAAAGAAACTAATTGATTCGATTACCTCAAATTTTAAAATTGGTAACGTAGCTCAAATGACGCTACTGACTGAAAAAAAAGAAGATATAAAACAATGTTTTTAAAATGCTCATTGTTTACTGCAACCACACCACGTGACGCAATCTAGGGGTTAAAATTAGCAGACACCCATGCAAATATTTTAAGTAAAATAGTCTAACGTGCTCAAAAAGTATTAATTTATAATTTTTCATTCACCAGCGCCATCTTTTAACGAACTTAGTGAATATTTTTGAATCTTAGTTAAAAAAAATAACTTTCTACTTCAACAAACTGCAACCGTTCATATCTATCAATAATGGTTGCTCAGATCACCAATAATTTTTGGGATAGAATACCATGAGAATAAATGAAAATGAGAAAAACAGGAATCTGATAAAAATATGATGTATATATGAATATCAATATATTCACATTTATGGAGGGTCTACAGTACTATTGTGGTAATTGCAGGTATATAGTCATTATTTCTATGTACAAAATTTATTTCGAAAACTTATGAGCCCCGATTAGTTTTTAAAAAATAAAAAAATAACTATAAATCATTGCATGTTTTTATTTTCATTCATCTAATTTTTCTTATCATACCATTTGTTCAAAATTTTTTCTCCTAAACTAAACATGAAGCGGCAGTAAAAATGTTCTTATTTCGAAATCAATGATTAAATTAAATGATTCCCAACGAAATGGAGGATAACGACATAGTGGAACAGTTTAATCACATTTGTTTTACAGCACGGGATAGACAGGGAGACCCAGTGATTTTCCTCCATTTAATGAGAACCCATTGAACTAACAGTCGTTTGAGGCGAAGGACTCCCGGGCAAAGAAAAGAAATGGCGGAGGCAAACTGCGATTAATCCCACGAAACCCTTTCCAACTAATCCTTTATTTTTTTCCCACCCTCCTCTTAACTTTCAGAGCTGCTCCTCCCACTTAAATCGCTTAGCTCCTTTAATTCTTTTCTATAATGAAATACTTGAAGAAGAATGGATGGACTAAAGCTTCTAAGTTAAGAGACTTCAATTATGGCGATAAAAATGAAGTTCTTACAAATGAACGTGCTAAGTGTTTTAATACAATCTCATCCTCCTTTGGCATTTCTTTTAATCGAATATGAAAGAAACTGACTTGGGATGGTGATGCAAGTAAGTATGTGCTCTTAATTACTGCTCGATTGTTACGATGCATGAGAACCGAACGGCTTTATAAATAATTATTTGCAGCTGTTCTTGTGCGTACGTAAAGTTTGAGATCTTGATTGTTCAAATGCACTCTTAATGAAACATTTATTAAAGGTAACTATGCATAATTTTCGCATATTAATTAATGCTGATTAGTTGTAAGATGTTTCTGTTTTATTTTAGGGACTGAGATAAAACAAAGACATCGCCATCGAAGTAGTCGGTGCATATTTTTAAAAATTGTTATCAATTGCTCTTATTGTAAAGTTGATCTGGAAAGTGCTTGTTTATTAATTGGAGATCAGATAAGTCTGATTTAATATTCAGGATGGATTGGTAATAAAGTGAAATGTTAGTTTATTATGCAGAAAGGACGATAGTCAACTGATCAACTTTGATGCACAATGGCAGTTAAAAAAAAATTCCGTTTTATGGTACAGGGCACAAAAAAGCGAAACACCCATTGAATAATTTTTGATCTAATGATCAGATTTTCAAGTTCCAGTACTCATTCTTAATGGTTTGAGGGAGTATAACAATATGCTTAAATATGCTAATTAGTTAGTGCAGAATATATTTTAAGTTAAATTTAAACACGTAAACGTACTTTATCTGAATAGACATACCTTTTTTTCAACGGATTAAGATTTCTGACTCCAAAAATGTAGGAAATGGCTGCAATCTTGGAAATATGATTAGTTTGATCAAGAGACTAGTCTAAAGTTTGGACCCCTAAATTTTAATTTTTGGGAATTTAGCCATTTTTTAAGCTAACTCGAGAATTTTTTAAGCCTATCGGAATTTGCTTATGACAAATTTTGCTCATGCATATCAATTAAAAGTACTAGGCTGCTCCATTTTAATAACAGATAAATGATTACCGGCCGCGAAGCTATCCGAAAATTACTGCGAAAGCAGTTTGGAGCTTAGAAAGCTATAGTGAGCAGGATCAGCTCATAATATCAGTTCATAATATTATTGTCTTTTTCTAAAAAATGCACATTAATTACTTGAACCAGTTGTTGTGAATTCTTTCCATTAAAGTTTGATAATTATTAATTATGTTAGGACAAAGTGATAGTTTTTCACACGATATTTATGCTTGCTATTGGTTACTATTAATAATTTCCGATTATTGTTAATAATAGCAGGATAATCGCACTTACCCCTTGTTCCAAACAATCTATAAGTGTGCATTATTATAATCCTTATCCAAAAGAGGAAAGTATTGGAATGGAAATTCTTTCCTCATAGGAAAACTTCAGTGTAGAGAATAATGATCAAATGCGAGTATATATCTAACAATGGTTCTTCACTTTAAAAAGTTCATGAAAGTAGAAAATACTTGCAGTGGTAATTTTAATAAGAACAAACATTTGTGTAAGCTATAACGGGCAAGTGTGTACCAGACAATATGTCTTAACTTTGAAAATGTATTAGAGCAGGAAGTATCAAGTAGGTGTATACAATGTAATCTATTATATTTTCCACAGTTTTAATACTTATTAACAATAACTCGTCAATTTGATAAATTCTCATAAAAATGAATTATTTTAACTGTCACATTTTAGTAATTTAGAAGACCCCATATTAGGTAATCATTTAGAAGTGATCGATTAATTACATTGATCCATAACTTAGGTATGAAAGTAACAATGGATTAAGAGGATTTATTCTATTTCATGTACAGCATAGGGAAATAATTGAATAAATCTCTGGGGATCTTAACGTAAAAGTTCATTTACTACTAAAGTAAAAAAAAAGAACAAAGAAAAAAAAAACCCATGCTATAATTATAATTTTTTTTCTTTCTTTTTCATTTAACAGCTGCTAACAAATGTTACAGGTTATGTTAAACTTAATAATCATATTCTGTGAACTATATATTTTCTTAGATAGATAGTATTATTTTAAGGGAAACCACTGGTCTTTATATTACCATTTCCATCTTTTTTTTTTAAAACAGCAGTGTTGTATAAACCTGCCAAACTAAGTTCTAGAACATTTCAGATCTTTAAACTTTATGTCAATAATATGGAGATTAATGAATAAAATTGTGCGTGGAAAAAGTATGGAAGCAAAAAAATCAGCATCAAAAGCTGCAAGAATATCATCGTTCATATAACAAAAAGTTCAGCTTCAACACTAGTTTAAGTGCTAGAATACCAAAATCCCTATAAAAAAGTTTAGCTTTAACATGGGTATATATGCAAAAATACCAAATTTTATTTCAATTGAAAATAGTACGCTAGTTATAGGCGCGAAAATCTTTTATTTTAAGAAAGGGTTTGTTTATACTCAAGAACGGGGCTGATAATGTTTGGAATGAAAACTAACCAATAAAGTTGCACGGTAAAAGCGTCCTAAAAATTTGAGATTGAAAAATTTTAAAGCTGTTCATGAAAACAGCAGAGGATTTACGAGCTAAATCGTATTTTGTTTATAGCATTAAAAGAAACTATTCGTTTTGCAATAAAATAACCAGTGATCTTAACGTAACGATCCAATTACGGTGAAAGAAAAAAAGATCCACAAATCATAATTACAGACTTTGCTTTCCATCTGATTTAACAACTAACAGACGTGGCAGATTTTTATTTTCTATCAAGCAAATCACTTTTGATTTTTCTTTGGACCGTTAATCGAATTCTCTTTCATCAAATTCGAAAAACTAAAAAAAAAAAAAGTCAGGTACTTTCCTACATTTTTATCAAACTAGTTCGTTTTTGTTTACTCTTCATATCAAGTACCATTCTCCTAGTCCACTTAAAGTCGTTAAAGGGGACACATGAGATTTCTAAAGTTTTCAAAATCACCTTTTTTTCTTCTGTTTCTATAATTACGTTAGCTCACACTCTAAATGGAGGTGATTTTTACGAAACAGCCGGTAAGATTATTTCAGTAGCGAGAATCCGGTATAAATAAGAATAAACGCCGTGTGTTTATATCCGGCTCATTAATATAATTAATAGTACCATCCACCAACGAAGCGTTAAAATAAAAACAACATTTTTACGGCTAATTACCATCGATTTTAACGTACTTGGCGATTGGCATTCGAAAGAATTTGAAGATGCCTCGTACATCTTTTATTATCTATTTTTTCCCCCATTTCTTTTTTTGTGTTCTGCCTTCACCTTCATGATTGTTTTCCGAGTGTTATCGCTGGTTGATGATGATTGCCATCTTAATTGCTTAAGAAAAAGAAGATTTCGCTACTAAAGCGCCATCTGGAAGACACCGAATGAAAAATGATCCAGTTTACTTCTAAAAATGATTGTTTCATATCTAAAAATAAATCTTTTGGCCATCTTCCAGTTTTTTAAGCCTAAAGCGTGTTATATTATCTATCTTTTAGATTTTTCCCAATGGTGTTTGTATTTTACGAACCAGTAATAAAAATGATTTTAATGCAGCTCTAAAACACCTACACTTAAATATTTCATTTCTCCAAAGTTAAATGAATCATATATATATATAATGAAAGAAACTGACTTGGGATGGTGNAAACTCATAATATAATTTAAAATAATCACAAAATAATTAAGTCCTAATTAAATAATCCTAAATAAAATTTATTCATAATAAAAATAATCATAAAAAAATTCAATCAGTATGAAATGATCATGAAAATAATTCAATCACAATAAAGTAATCATGAAAATAATTCAATCACAATAAAGTAATCATAAAAATAATTCATTTATATTAAAACAATCATAAAAATGATTCAATCATAATAGAAGAATCATAAAAACAAATTATCATAGTGAAATGATTAAAAAAAATCCAATCATTATCCAATTTGAAAAAAAAATTCAATCATAATAAAAGAATCATAAAAACAATTAATCATAGTGAAGTAATTTTTAAAAAAAATCCAAAAATTATCCAATTTAAAAAAAAAAATCAATCATAATAAAAATAATTCAATCATAATAAAAATAATTTGCAAAATAATTCAGTCATAATAGAATAATTAGAAAAATAATTAAATCATAATAAAAATAATCAGAAAATTATTTCCTAAAAACCTGAGTAAATTATAATTTCTGACTGCCCTTCAACCAGGACATATTACTCAAACAAATTAAGAACAGAAACATCGATTTTATTAAGAATGAACTAAATCACATCACTCAACCGCAGTCAAGCATTTAGCCTCATTTTTCAGTGCTCTCTTTTTTAATGGCTACGCAATTTTGACCCCGGTCAGATGACGAGGACTGCACCTCCGTTGGTACCTCTTTCTTTACAGTTCCCCACCACATCCAATGGGAAAACTTCCCAATGCGGTATGCATGCCGGTTGTTTATTCATCTTCCAGAATCAAACTCATAACCCCCGACACTCAAAAACCTCTTAATATATATTTGCAGAATATTTGTAAAAGTGAAGTAAAAAAAGTATACGCAATCGAAGTCACTGAAAATATATATAGTGAAGTAAGGAAAAAAAGAGCACTATCGAAACCAGATGAATTACTATTAACCCTTTCCTTCTCGCTCCATCAAAATGACGGGGTGAAGTTTCGTCCTCTATTTCTAGTACCCGTGATATCTTCGGGCTGGAGAGTTCAAAAGTAAAGTGCTGAAAATAATTAAACAATCTTTTTCTTATGCCCGGAATAATTTTTATTTCTCAATCTTAAAAACTGAAGTGTTTTTTAAGAAAACATTGCAACAAATTATTTTTGAAAAAAAAAAAAGAAAAAAACATGTTTCCTTTTAACTCATTACTCGACGTTTAAATTATTATTTTAAATTAACTTAGCTTTCCTTATATTTAATTTTTTAGTGATAAAAAAATATTTGAAAAGTAAAAATTTAACCAGTCACAATTACCAAGTTTTGTATTTATTTTAAAAAAAAGAAAGGGAAAAAATAACAGGATAACAATTTTTTATAAAAAAAATAAGGAACAGTATTTTTTTTTGGAACAGTATACATATACTACATTACTTTTGAAACGGCAAACAGTGAACTAAAAGAATAATTTGCCCCATTTTAGAGTAATAAAAGCAAAAAATGATTGAAATATACTATTCTTATCACTTTGTTTTGAACAGAAAGTTTTAACATTTTGCAGAATAATTTCATTAATGCTGAACAATTTATATTAGTTTCAAATAAATATCTGAAAATTTTTTTTAGTACTATTGCATTAAAAAAAATAACGAGTATATAATTAAAATTTATAATCGAGTTAAAGATTGCCTTAAATATTTTTAAAGTAGATTTTCAGTGATCTCTAAATTAAAATGTAATTAATATGCCGCTTAACACTTTAATACAAAAGCAATTTTACTTTTTGTTTTACAAGAATGGCGACTGATGCGTTGTTTGGTTGCATAAGTTTCAAAGTTGCGTTAAAATAAAAGTTGAGAGGTTTAGGTACTTTTCGTGAGGATTATATACTTATACATAGAGGTGATAATAGTTAGTTGCACTAGGGGGCCGCCCCCAGCTCGCTACGCTCGCCAACCCCCAGAACTGCTTCGCAGTTCCATTGCACATTGCTTCGCAATCTTATAAAAACATTGTAACAAATTTAAATTTTAAAATAAAAATGCCAGATATTGAAATCAATTACTTAATGAAATTTATACACTTCTCTGCCCCCTTCACAATTTGATTATCTTTTCTTTATGTAGCTGAGAAATTTGGAGCTGTAGCAGAGAATATATCTCAATAAGAAATGCTTTCCCGTTTAGAATTCCGCCATTCATTTCTCTGACGTCTGCCAGAGATATTTCGACGCCTGATAGCAGGCATTTCATTTAGGTAGCAGGCACTAAATAAGTAAAAATAGAACTAAATAACTAAGATATCGTTTTAAATCTCAAATCAAAATAATTGTAGAAAGTTTGTTTTGATTTGAATATTCGCACGTTTGTTTTGGTTTGAATATTCGCACGATGCCATTGCCATTCTATTGTAACGAAACAAAAAATTTATCGTGAAACTAAAAATTTATCAAAGGAACTAAAGATATTGAATTCTTTTTTAAAGAAATTCAGTTCCGTTTTTTTTTTTCCACTCTTATTTTTGTTTATCAATCTATTAATTCAGAAATGCTTTAAATCAAACGATGCTTACGGAAACAATGCTTATGCGAACCACCCGAAAAATGATTTGCTGAATTCTCATTGGTTGAAACTAAATTATTAATTTTATTAATTAATTAAAGGAAATTTTCATAATTTAAGACCTTATTGCACATCTACATAACAATACCTTTAAAACGACACCTTATTTGTGTAATTCTGTTGCGTAGTTTGGGAGTTTTTAGCGAGACAAAATATTGCTAGGCTATTAATATATAGATTTAGAAAATATTTTGTTGTTGTTAATTTAACTCCCATTTAATTCTTTGTTTAAAATTACTACTGAGCTGTATATTTTAAATCCTCTCAATACATTTTTGCCGTATATCTTTTAGAGAAATTGCCATAATTCCAAATAATATGCATTTGAAATAATTCTTACAAGTTTTAATTAATAAGTTCGGAAGACCTAATCCTAGAACAATTCTGTACTTACTCTTCGTGCTGTTTGCCTATGCATAAAAGCGCAATTGATGCTTAGATATTATTGAAAAGGAGTTATTAATCTGGGTTTTATTGAAATTCTCGTCGGCAAGGACCTTTAAAAGGAATGCGTGTCGTTCCATTTAAATGAAAATCACCATCAGAGCGACAGGAACCGTGGATTTGGCATTGCGGAAGTTACCTTCTCGGAGATAATTATATGCCTAGATGAGTGTTATTTGGCGAACTTGGAGCGAATTCGATCAAACTTAGAACAGGGCCACTTGGGCTCTGTAAGGGTTGTTGGTTTGTAAAATAAATTGATTACCTCTTGGCAGATGGGTGCTGCGGTGAACAGTCCTTCTCAGAAGAGCTGTCAGTCCCAGGTGTTCACCTTCCTCACCGTCATACGGGCAACTGTTACGACGCCTGCAATAAATGGGGAAGTTGGATTTGAGTTTTCTTGGCAAGACAAAAGACTTTAAATATACTTTGCGTCGAATATTGAAGAGTATTTTCTGAAAAATCTTTGGTCTCTCTTATCCTTTATGTAAAGAGTTAGAATTAGCTTCCATTAAAATACGGTTGATTTCCATTTAAATATGAAAATGGTTGATACAACATCGACATTCGAACAGTGGAAATATTGAAGGTAGTTTAAATTTGGAATTAATTACGTTACATTACAGTTTGCTTGTTTTAATTGTTATATTGAACAATCGATGAACAATAGCACACTTCAAACGCTTCTTTTAGATGGTGTAAAACTATTGAATTTTCGTATCGGTGAGGTATCTCGTATATTGTTGCATCTATTTTTTGTGCGTTGCTATAAGTGTTGCATTCTCGTTTTTTCACACCAGATAATGAAACCAAAACTGTGATAGGTTTTTGAACAAATTCTTTCGAAAATGTGATTTTATGTCAGTTGCACAATGTCATCCCTCTATTTCATGCACAGAGCTCAAAAAGTAAACGGACTGCCCTAAATAACTTTTGATCTAATGATCGGATTATATTTCCACGTTCTAGGACTCAATGATTTTAGGGGTTTCCCCTATATGCTAATTAATTAGTGCAAACGATATTTTAAGTTACGAAATGAGACACAAAAATGTACTTTCTCTGAAAAAAATATCTTTTTCTCGACGAATTGGGATTTCTGACCCCCAAAATATAGGAGGTAGCCGCAATGTGGTATCTGTGTGCACACAATTCTAAAATTTATTCCATTCAAAAGGAACTTTTAGTAAATATTTATTATTTTTCATTATTTTATTTAATAATGGTCAAAATTTTTTTGAATAGTATACAACTTTACAAAAGTTCACAATTTCAAAGAATGTAATTTGACAAAACAAATAACAAAATTTGAAAGAAATCGGTCCAAACACTCCTGAGAAATCAAATTTTAACAAGTCGTCGAATTTCAGGATCCGATCATTAGACCAAAAGTTATTTAGAGTGGTTCGTTTATTTTTTTAAGTACTTCCCTTTGATAAAAAATTTCAATTAATTAAAAAATGCGTGAAACTAAATGACCTGTTTATAAACAAAATATCTTGACTGTACTATTGCTATTAAATAATAAAAAAAGGTAATAGAAAAAGATTTCTGCTGCTTCGCATAAAACCTATCTGACGTACGCCTGGCTTCATATTAACAGTCTATGATTTTTCATTATTGACGATATTTCATTTATGATTTTTCATTATTATTCAGAGTTAGATCCAACTCTGTATAATAGTGTATGTTATAGACTAAATAAGGAAAAGCGTGGAATAGATAAAGTTGCATCAAAAAACCATTTTTTGAATAAACATGAATTTTGTATAATCATTTTGCTCTATAGAGGAGCATTAAATCAGTTGGAAGCATCGAATTTAGAAACACATAAATGGGTATGTAATTCAAATAATAAATTCAGGAGTTAACTTTGATCAGTCTTAGAATATCTTAGATCAGTTTTAGAAATAAATAACCGTGTCTTGTAATTTAGATAAAATAGGGTTAAAAAATGTTAAATTAAATGGGATTTAAAAGCAGAAGTTCTCGAAACAATTCTTAATTACTGAATTCTTCGGAAAAAAATTGCATGTGCACTTTTTCAGTGTAATTTTTCTATTTAAAATTTAGTAATTCTTTATTTCAATTATATTTAATGTCGCAACACTGCTAGTCCTAATTATAATCAATTGTTAAAGGAAAATAAACTAGCAATGTCACATTCATCATTTATTAAAAATGTTATGATGCATGCCATTTAAAATTAAAAATTCTTACTTGACTAAGATACCCACTTCATTATAGAATAATCCACTTTTTCAACTATAGCTTATCGAAACCAATTGTATTTCTCTAAATGAAGTAGACTGTTTATTTTTTGATAAAATTATAAATTTTGGGGTTGGTTAGGTTGTATACAGGGTATTCCCTAAAGACCACCTTTAATGTGTATTATTAGAATTTCCCTAAAAAATTAAAATTAAGAAGTACGCACAGTGGGACGAAAATGGATATTTAATGATATCAAAATCTTACAAACAGTAGGGGAAGGGACTGTAAAGCACACCAAAACTTGTTTAATTGTAAAAGGAACCACAAAGAGTTGAAAAACGATTATTGCAAATACACCCAGGTTTAGCCTCAAGATGATTTAAATTTTGAAATCGGGTATACTTTCTATGAGTAAACATGCCTTTAATATTTTTGCTCCCTGACTAATCTTTAAATATGTAGTAGCAATCTGGAGTAAATAATAAAATTATAATAAAATACCATCTTCCGAACAATGTTTACTTTAGGAAAGTGGAAGAAAGTCCTAATACTTTTTATAACGCTGCCTATTTCGTGAATTTCCTGAAATTGAAAAAAAAAAAAAATTCTTTACCGATTTACAAAATTAATTTGCAAATGAATTCAAAAATAATTTCCTAGAAAGCATAATCTCAATTAATAATTTATATTTTAGAATTCATTTTTATTATGATAATTTTTCTTTTAAATTTAAAAAAAAAACGATGTTTCTTTAAACATTTTTAAAGGTGCCTGGACATGCTTTAAAACATTTAAAAAATGCATTTATTTATTTTTTGTTTTACAGCACTGCATGCAAAAAGTACACAAGTACAAAAGTACACTGTATGCAAAAGTTCTACAGTGAGAAAAAAGTGTGGGCAAAACTACCAGAATATGTTAAAATGTACCGTATTTCTGGCTCAGTGGGAAAATATATCACGTACTTATTAAATAGGCTAGGGGATGCCAAACTTTTTTTGATCATCGACCTCTACACAATTTTTCGAAATATCCATCAACCCCCATAAAAGTAATTTTCTGTTAATTAAAATAAAACTCTATTAGATACTGTGTTTGTACATTTATTTTATGATTTTGAACATTTAATAAAGTAATAGTACATAGTGTAACAATAGTTTTATGAAAAATATATTAATGTTGAAATATAAATACCCTAATATTTATGAAATAATAAGTAATTATAAGCAAGTATAAATAATAAGTAAAGTAACTACGGATTCATTGCTTCTTAATCAATGACATGGGCGTACCTGGTGTTTTTTTTGTAAGGTTCGTTATATTGGGTTCAAAATTGGTCAATTTTAATCTTAAATCCCCTCGAAACTCCACATTTAATTTATTTCTGTTCTTAGTTAAGATTGAATTTACGTGACTGAAACCGGTTTCAACCATATAGGAACTTGGAAATGGTATCATAAATGGCTGAGCTATTTCGTAAAGTTTTACATATTTTTGCATTATATTTATATTTGTCCACAATTTGCTTATTGTTAAATTTTTAAAAAGCGTCTTTGCTTCAAATCCCCATAATAATTCAGCAAGCTCATCTTGCTGGTTGATGACTACGTTTTCAATTTGAGCAGAAAATGTCACGATAATCCAATCAGGGAGGTCAATGTTTTCCAAATCAACAAAACGCAGTTTAAAATCGTCGCTCAATTTTTAAAGACCTGTATATATTTCCAAGTCTTCTTCTAACCAAGTCTTCTAATTGTCACATATCTGAAAAATACTGATAATCCTTTGACCAATCGACCCTTCCGGTTCGGATCGACCCCCAATCGACCCCCTGGCTCAGATCGATCCCCGCTTATGTTAAATAGACCCCTGGGGGTCTGTATAGACCACTTTGGCAACCTCTGAAATAGGCCCATCGTAACATTAAAATTTGTTTCTCCGTGTGAGAAAATCTAATCCTTTGACCAAAAGTTATTCAGTATTATTCTTCCTTCCTTTATTTATTTTTTTGTCTGGAGAAAGCAAACTTTCGAACATTTAGATATTAAGGAGCGTTTTAAACTCTAATATGGTTTAAGTTGCCAATATTATGATTCAATATTGATTATAATACATCGTTCTCATTGATGTATCGTAGTAATATTAACAGCTTTCCTGGGAATGCAAATTAATGAAAGTTGTAGTTACGGTTTCAAAATTATTAGCACTTGAACCCTTTTTATTGTGCTTAATAAATAATTTGAATTTGATTGAACTAAATTAGAATTGGTTTAAGTTTGAATCAGTGCATTTTTTAAAATAATATAAACTAATTAGTCAAAAATACTCGTTGCAATTTGTTTTTAAATGAGTTTAAAACTAGATGAATTCATTTTGTTAATGGGCATCAAACACATCCACATTTTAAAGTAAAATGTACTTAGCTTTGCAAATGCGTAAGCATAAATTCATTTCAAGCAAACTAAAATCCATCTCTGCAATAAGATAATTTTTACTCCTATTCTTTCTGCAAACAATTAGTTACAATTTGCATACCATTCTAGTTAAATAAATGCAAATACGTTAGTTTATATTTCTATTTATCCAGCAATAAATTTTGAAATACATTCGGTAAGTTTTGCATTTTTTCTTAAAAGAGAAAACTTTTAACATAAATTTCAGTTGATAAAACCCAAATTGTTAAGTAACAATGCATAGAATTATCAACTTAGTTTATTGTAGAAAAGCTGCTTTAAAAATTTTTTTAAACAATTTTATATTCATGATATAGTATAATATTTCAAATCATACATTCTATAGTATTTACTTATGCAAGCTCAACATAACTTCAACACTTTTGAATAATGCATGAGCCCTACAATTTATGAATAATTCAGAAGTGTCATTTATAATATAAAATGCCAGAAGCATAAAGTAGGAAAACGCTGATAAACGCGAATTTCTTTAGGAAAGAATTGGATTAAATCTTTTTCATTTTCTTCTTTTTACTTCTGTCTAACTTTAAATAGTAGAACGAAATGGTAGCTGGGAAGTTTGAAAAGTTAAATTCTTTTCATCTCCGAACTTAATTTTATTTAATCTGGTGACATTTTGCCAAGCTGAGCTTTTTATTTTATTAAAGTTCATTAAAAAGTTTGCAAACCATGTATTTATAAACTAAAGATATGACACTTTACTGCTATTTAGTTTTTAAGTATCATTTATACATACAAATATATTTGGCAATAAGATATAATGATGAAACTAAGGGAAGTCTGACTAACTACACTAAAAAAAACAGTTTGGTTAAAACTACTGGAATAAGATAAGTTTAAAGTGTTTCTGGCTCTATGGGGAAAGCCAAAAAAAAAAAAAAAGGAACTGTGATTTTTACTAAAACACTTTGGTAAAATGAACAGTAAAATATTGTTTCATAATCTGTGACAAAATTTAGGAAATGCGTTAAAGTTCATTAATTTTACTATGGCACCTTAGAGCATGACATAAAAACCATTTATTCAATTAACCATTTATTATAGTTTCTAACAAATCAAAATTCAATTCGATATTTTTTTCCCCTGAGAAATCAAAATTCGAAAATTTGATTTCTCAGGAACTATTCGACCAATTTCACTCAAATTTTGTATTCTGCCAAATAAAATTATATCCTTAAAAATAAGTTAAAAATTGCATACCTTACAATTCCAAATAAAATAACAAAATATTGATAAAAACTTATATTAAGTAAAATAATAAAAATTATAAATATTTATTAAAAGTTATTATTTGCATGGAGTTATATTTAAATAAAGAATTTCATAGTTGTGAGCAAAGTTTTTCAATTCGCTTAAGAATTTTTCGATATATGGTGTAATATGAAAAAAGTAAAATTAACAATAAGGGGTCCAAACTTTGGACCGCTCACCAAACTATTGGGACCATATTTCCCAGATTGCTGCTACCGGATATTTTGGGAGTCAGAAATTCGAATCAGTCGAAAAAAGGTATGTTTATTCATGGAGTAACTTTTTGTGTCTGATTTTGCAACTTAAAATATCGTCTTCACTAATTAATTAACATATTTGAGGTAACCCTCTTGAACCAATAAGATTGAGTCCCAGAACGTGAAGATCCGATCATTAGATCAAAAGTTATTCAGAGTGGTTTGTTTTTTATTTTGCACACTTTACGCATAAATATATTGAGCATTAAGAAAAATAACGACTATGAATTACCTAACTAATTGCATAAATTGTATATGAAAGAAAAAGTAATAAAATAATTTTCTCTGCAGTAGAAAGAAAGGCATTGTGTTGGTTATTTTCCAACTAACAAAGATATTTAAATTCTTTTCCATAGCCTTCTTTGTTGCATTTCTTATTCAATGCATTAACAGTTTGTTAAAAATTTCAAAACAAAATTATTTCGTAGGACAAATTTTTATCAATGTTTTATCAAAATTGCTAAAATTTTTTGACCCCCATTGGGGTCGGGACCCATAGTTCAAGAAGCTTTGGTTTAGATCAATGATTTAACAAAAACAAAAACACTGTTGACTTATATCAATTTTTTTTTCTCCTTCTTTTTATATAAAAATTAACTGATTCATATTGCGATTTTAGTCATGATTTAGAATAGAACGAAATAAAATGTTACCTAACGAGACATATGACGAGTATGAGAACATATTTTTTATAAAAATTAACTGATTCAAATTGCGATTTTAGTTATGATTTAGAATGGAACAAAATAAAATGCTGCCTAATGAGACATGACGAGTATGTGAACATATTTTTTATAAAAATTAACTGATTCAAATTTCGATTTTGGTTATGATTTAGAATGGAACAAAATAAAATGTTACCTAATGAGACATATGACGAGTATGAGAACAATGACGACGAGGATTGTTCCACAAATAACGCCAAATAGGAATGTCATGGGGCTGTCAGTGGGTCGAACAGGAGGAGCCGTACCCGCACTCGACCCCGACGACGATAGGGAGCCTGCGAAGAAAAAAGTTTTTTTTTTATTGCTCTTCATGTTTTTTTTTTACATACAGAAAAATATATTCAAAATGTGCACAGTTTTCTTTTTTGCACTATAATAATCCAAGAGCATCAGACTTTCGTCGTAGTATAAAAACTTAAAACTTTTCTGTGCAAGTACACTAAGTTTTCAAATATGAATTTTAAATAGTGCTTGATGTGGTGACAGCTAGCAAGTAGTAAAGATTTATAAATTGCAATTCTACTTAAGCCATTTTGTAAATTTCGAATTTTATAAATGTTACTTTGGCAACTATACGTATAAAGAAGCTTATCAGGTATCCGGACAGTTTTCACGTTGGAAACCACCTGCCGGACAATTTTGAAATATTATAAATTCTAATTGTGCTTGCGTCATTTTATAAAATAAAGAATTGCTAACACGAATAACATTTAGATGTTGCAAAATAAGGTTATTTCAATTACATTTTATAGTATTTTAAAAGCGTCTGGCTTGTGGTTTCCAGCAAACCAACAATCCAGCTACTTAAAAAAACATTTTAAAATAGTTGCCCGAATAGTACTTGCGTTTTTCATTCTTAGAAGGCAATTAAGTTTTACTGCGTTCCGACTGAAAATTTTGATAAATGTGATTCATGAGGTTTTGAAACTAAATAGCACATTTATAACCATTAATTAATAGCACGTTTACTAATTTATAACCTTTACTAAATAGTAACATTAATAACAATATTACAACATTATAACAATAAAACAATATCATAATAACAGCATTATCACACTATAACAATATTAGTAACATTAATAACAATAATAGTAACATTAATAATCAGCATTTCATGCCGGATGGTATAGCATAATACCGTACATTGCTTTTTGTACAGAAACATGGAAATAGATGATCAAAATATAAAGGAATTATCATTTTGGACAACGAAGCAATTCCTTTATAAATTAAATTTTGCTAAATAATAATAACAAAAAAAATTGCTTTTATTAAAATTTATTACGCCAAAATGTATCCATTTTATTTGCATGATCTGATAAAAATTGGAAAGATTATTTTGAATCATCCTGCAGATTTTAATGCTAAACAAGGCAAGATTTTATCCCATTTTCTTTGCACTAAGAAATTTTAATTCAGTTAATGCCTCGATAGAAATAATTACTCTGAAAATCTTTCAAAACATTACATTATGCAATGAGGCATAATTATTCAGCTTTTCGTTGCATATAAATGAATAGGTTCGATATTCATTTAATTAATTAGCAGCCCATTCATATAGGGATATTAGCCTAACTAATTCATGGATGCAGTGAAATGTATAGTAGGTGAAAAGGATACTAACACTTACTAGTCTGCGCAGGTTTAAAATATTCGCTCTGCTTCGCTAGAATCTGAAAAAGAAAATTAGTCATTAATTAATATTCTTAAACTGTTTAATTGGGAATCTTTCAGGAAGAATTATTAAAAGACGAGACTTAAATATTCATATCGTTAATGGTAAGAAACAAATTAGTTCAATGTACGCATGTAAATTAATTAGCACATGTAAATCAAATATATATAATACTGTTGAAACTTATTGAGCATTGAATATTAAGACAAGTGTTAACTGAAGCACTATTTTCAGTAATATACTTGGAATGCTCAAAAAATTTACATTTTGTACTTATTTAGCTACTTTTAGATAACAAAAAGAATTAAAATAAAGGGAGATTAGCGATTAACGAAGTAAGTTATGAAAAATAATAATAAGNGATCGAAATATATATATAAAGCTTGTTTATTTTAATTTAAAAAATAATAGTTAATTGCAATCACTAACCATCCTCACTAAAACAACAATAAGTATAGCGAATATTCTTTTAAGACGAGTTAGTTATTAGAAACAACAACAGCAAGCTTTTAAGGTATGTTTATTCAGAGAAAGTACGTTTTTTGTGTCTGCTTTTATAACTTAAAATATCGTCTGCCTAATTAATTAGTTTTAATTTTTAATTACTTCTGTTCTAGTTTCCGAATTTGTACGACGTTTCGGTAAACAAACGGTTAAACTTAGAAGTGTTAATCAAGTACTTCTAACTGTTAATTAATTTTGAAATCAAGCAAAAATATTAATTTTTTTCCGAAATTTTTTTTGTCGAGTACTGAATTTTGGACAACTAAGTGTGTGGGTTAGCAGGAATCGAAAAAAATGGTCTCAATAGTTTAATCATGAGATTGATTGAAAGTTCAGACCCCTTAATGTTTTACCATATTTCATTGTATCTTATGACCTACAAGTGTCCCCAGAAGCCTTATTACGGACTATTATAAAAATCCTTTATTTTAAGTTAATTCTATGTAATAAATTTGCAATAATTTATTTACTGATTAGTTTACTAATGGTTGAAGAAAATTGGACTATAATGTACATAAATGTTTTCCTCAAGAAAATTATGTAATTTTAAATGACAAGATAGTTCTGATAGTGTTTTAGTTTTTTCTTTTTTTAAGTCCTTTTTTGAAATTTTATTACTTAAACTCCATTTTAGTCAAGTTTTGCGCTTTATTTCGAAGAAGAGCCATATTAATTATAATCATTTCATATATAACCATATTAATAAAATCAATTCATATTTAATCATTTATCAATAAAATAATTTGATGTTAATACATAACCCTCCTTAAAATCCATATTACTTGACATTTTTTCGTTTTCTCTTTTGACCACCGATTCTTTTTTCGATCAATTACAAGCTTTTATTGATACTTAAGTGTGAAAAAAGTTCCAACGGAATACCAAAAGAAATTGTTTCTTTTTACAAAGTAAGAAACATTTAAATTTTCAAATTCTTTTCAAAAATATTAAATAGCAAGATAATCGCGTTAAATATTTTAAATAAATATTCAATCAGCATACGAAATTCAAACTTTTTTAAAATATAAATCTTTATTAGATAATATATAATTAAGCCTTATATAAAAGAAGTTGATAGCTTTCCGAATAACTTTCCGCAATTATTTCAAAGCACCTCAATGTCAATGAAAATATGTCCTGCATTTAACCCAAGAAAGATACTTTGATGACAATACATAACCTTCATCAAAATTCAAGTTATCTTCCATGGCAAACAACTTCCTTTCTCTTGACCCTATTTCTGCCCACCGATTTCATCGAGAACGTGATCTTCTCCAATATTTTCAAAATTTTATTGATCATCGGAACACTCCAAATGTAAACAAACTTGCAGAGAATGTACGGAAATTTGCATATTTAAATGAGCACTTACACCCCATTAAAGGAAAACTTTAAGTGAAAATCAACTTCAGCCTGTCAAAAACTTTAATCAATAAGACGGAGAAGTATAAAACAGCGTCTTAAACGACGATCTCTCTTTACAATTTAAAGATTAATGGCTGCCTCTTTCCCGAACTATCAAACGCACTTGAAGGATGGTTTTCCCTTCAGCCGTTTGAGTGTGTCATTTTGAAGCTCTGCAAATAAAAATGATGGAACGATCACCTCCAATTAGCTACGTATGGATTGACGGAAGCTGACTTCACAGGGATTATTATTTTACTTCGTCTTCATATCGAACAGGAGTAGTATTCATTTATTACGTGGTACGATTTAACGATCAGATAAATAAGAAGAAAAAAAAATGAGAACAAAATTAAATAAGTCTCTAACGGAGTGAATGTCTCATATTTAACAAAGAAATACGTTTTGACACATGGAAGAGTTTTTTTTTTTTGCATCTTCTGTTCCAGTTTCATTGTCTAAAACTTCAGTTTTTTCAGTTATCGTTACGAAAGTGAAGTATTTATTTTTAAGTGCATATTTTTAAACCATGATTTGACAGACATAAAGTAATAAAAGCAGTTTATTTGGATTAAATCGTTATTTTCATTGGTGCTAAATTGAAGGAATGTGTTACTTGAATTTCGCGGAAGGTGCACACAGTTTATGAAATACGCAAATACGTTACAGCAGATGGTATTTCAATTACGAAATCAGATACAATAAATTACTTTCTTTGAATAAAATTTTTTTTTCATTGATAGATTAGGTTTTTTTGAATATTCAAATATAAAGGTTAGTCGTATTTGGGGAAAAAACTCTGGTAAAATTATTGTACTATATGGCTATACACTGTTTCAAATTTCTCTGAAAAAATGGCTAAATAACAACTTATTTAATTGTTGTTTTACCATATTTAAACAAAACCGTCAATCATCAGCTGGTTGCAAATGGTTAAACAACCGTATAGTTTAGTATTCATGGTTCTTTTGACAATATTAGTTTAAAATGGTTTCAAAACCATAAAGGTAAAGAATGTTCTTTACCGTAAACTTTACGGTTAAGTGGATGGACAGACTGCTACCGGTTACTTTACCATAATTTTAGAATGAAAATTCTAACAGAAAAACTTCTCCTTCCAAATTCTGTTTCTATAACTAATTTAAAATTTAAAGTAAAGAAAATTGAGTTTAGGTAAGCCTAGAATAAGCCATGAATTTTCAATTGCTGAAAAAAAAATTACACTTTCAAAGTTCGAACAAATTATTGGAAGAGAAGTTCCCTATTGTGTAACCCTAAGTTATACTTTCATAATTTGCTTTCATTTTGACATTTGGAAGACTTTTTTACATAATTGAAATTGAATGTTCACTCTAAGTTTGCCATGAGCTTAGTTTTCTATAATTTAAATTTTAAGTGACTTATGGAGGTGAAAGAGAATTTGCGAAGAAACGTTTCTCTCTTGATATGGGGTCCTCTTAATGTTAATTTTACATTTTGCGTATTTCATTAAATCTATACAATTACTCAAATGAATCAAAATTTTTTGCACAGAAAGATGTAACTTGATTGTCCATAAATAGTTCCTTGTTAAATATACTCTTTTAATATTATGTAAGAATTTCTATTTTTGATATCTATACTGAAGGAAAACTTATTCAAATGTAGGGTAAACAAATTTTTTAAATCATTTTAACTAAGTAATTATAATTGACAAAATAAAATTTTTAAATAAAATCGGGAAAATATTTTTCAAAATCTTTTAAACTAATCAAAAATTTCTGCACAAATTGATAAAACTAGATTATCTAAGTATAGTTCTACATAAAACTTGCTTTTATAATAGTTCATAAGAATTTCTATTTTTATATTAATAAGGAGAGAAATATTTTGAAATGCACAGTAAAAAATGCTTACCTTATTTCAAACTATGCAATTTTAAAGATAATATCAAAATAAAGTATTATCAAGTGATTACGCCATATTATACTAAAAAAAATCTAAAATAGTTAAAGTTAACGCAAGCTAACAAAAAACAAGTTATTTTCGCTTCCGAAAACACCACCGTTGGTACACATTTTACCCCCATTAGTTTGTTCGCATCAAGTTAGAGTTGATATTAGTTTGTTGTCACTGTAAAAAATTGAAATTGTCGATAAATACACTGCCACATTGGTGACCTTCGGACGTGATGTGAACACGCCTACCTTGGTAGAAACGCCCACTACGATTTGAACACGCCTACTTCGATGGATGGTTCACATTGAAATGTTGACTTGCTACTTGTGACTGCGACATTATCCACCTCCCCTCGCTGTTGCTACTCAGTTTCGATTGAACACAACATCGGCCTGCATACACTCAACTGCTAAAGGCAACACAGGAGCGACCACGATCCTGAACTTAATACAGCTCTCACGATTAGCACTCAAAAGTACGGTGATCTTAATACAGTTCTCCCGGTTTCTCACAAAAACAGCGACAAATCAACTAGTGGTATCCATTCACCGAATTCTATCACTGATATAATTCTGGTTTGGGAGTACTGTAGTGTATCTACCACTACAAAAGTCCAATTCCATTTCACTAGCATATAAGACACATTAACTCTATTCTATGATGGAGTACCTTTTCACAGATGAAGGTTGACATGGTCGATAACTCTCCCCACATTAGTAAATAGTAGTCAAATAGTAATGTGCTAGCTTCTGTAATAAGCGAGCAAATATCACTGATGTTATCTTTAAATTATTTGAAAAGTTGAATGGTATACCTACAAGTGCATTAGGTGTGGGTATCTCGGTCCCGATTGATTGTTGAAACGTGGCATTTGTTTACGTTAGGAACTGTTCTTTCTATTCTATTTCAAGTAAGCCAAGCCCGTCAAATATCAATTCTCTTTAGTGACACATTCCATATTCTTACACAAAGATTCTTTCACAAAGATTTAATTTCTTTCACTATATATTTCTTACAACTGCCAGGCGGAGGCAGGCCTGGAGGAAGTTGATTGAGAAGGCCAGGGCCCACCCGGGGCTGTCGTGCCATTGAGGAAGGAAGGAAGGATATATTTCTTATATAACACAAAGACAGGCACGAAGCCATGAAGAACATAAACAAACCAATTATGCATCGAAGTTGTCAGGTACATAAAACAAAAATGTATCACGGTTACTATAAAATATATAAACAGATTATAAATCTAAGTTAAGTAACAGGCGTAGATAAGAAAGATAAGATTAGATTATATTTCAATTCGCAGATAAGATTATTCGTAGAAAAGATTCGTAGTAGATAATTCGCAGATAAGATTATTCGTAGAAAAGATTCGTAGTAAATAATTCGCAGATAAGATTATTCGTAGAAAAGATTCGTAGTAGATAATTCGCAGATAAGATTATTCATAGAAAAGATTCGTAGTAGATAATTCGCAGATTAGATTATTCGTAGAAAAGATTCGTAGTAGATAATTCGCAGATAAGATTATTCGTAGAAAAGATTCATAGTAGATAATTCGCAGATAAGATTATTCGTAGAAAAGATTCGTAGTAGATAATTCGCAGATAAGATTATATTTCAATTTCGATGTGCGATACGGAGCTGTATTTAATTAATTTTACATTAATTAACACTCTAACTTATGTGGAGAAACTTAGCTTAACTTTAATACGCCATTTTGCTTATATACGATCAGCTGGCACTGATGACATAGGTCACATGTGTGAGTATCCGTGATATTCTTCTTCTTGAAGTGCAAGTACCCAATTGTCTTTAGCTAAATTTAAAATTATTGCTAATGCTTAACCAATCAACTACTACAAGAGGAACAAAAATCGAACAAAATATACATATATTCGATTTGGATAAATACGATTTTGATTCAAGCTTACGTAACAGGCTTGTTATTGTTGCAAAAATACTTTAGGTTTTCAAATTGTAAATACTGTTATGAAAATTTAACTCAATGAGGTATTCATTTTAGGTTTGAAACTAAATTTTTAAAAACCTTGAAATTAAAATCGAATTTTACGGTTCAATTTTAGTGTTAGGTTCAAAACCTAGTTTATTACGAGGAGGTTTTAATTTTTACATTTTACTAGTGCACAGAGAAAATTTCAAAATTTGTGCAGCAGGTCAATTAGTAAATTTGGATAAATTCAACGATTTCTGATTTATTTTTAATTGTAAAGCATATTGTGTCCACAAAAGTTTCTCACAGGACTTAATTTTTTGCATTTAATAAAGGTATAAAAAATGTAATTAATGCATGCTCGTTTTATTGTGAAATACACATGAATTTAATAGTGAAATTGAGAACTATTGATAGTTGGTTTCTGAACTCCTTCCCTGAAAATCTTGGCGCTATATACAGAGGTTCTACTTCACCAAGTTTTCTCACCATTAGAAAACGAATATCAAGGAAAATAGAAACCAAACATGCTTGCAAAACTATTGCTGGGAACGAAAACAGGATATTACTCAATTAAATATTGTAGAGAATTGTTAGAAATTACATTTTAGGTTTGAATTAAATTATGTAAGTGACTTAAAAAACTAAAATTTTTACAATAGCATGAAATTTTTAATTTCTTATTAAGAAAAGAAGTCTTTCCTGTTGCAAAAAAAAAAAAATCTTTATATACTTGAAATCAGAGCAAAATGTTTTTTCAACCAAAAAAAATTACATTTTATTGATCAGTGTAATAAAATAATAAGTTTGTGTGTTTGTGTTATAATTCCGGAAATGCTTGTGCAAGTGTCTTCAAATTAAAACAGCAGTTTCTAAAGCCAATTTTAATAATTGATCCTACTTATTATTCAAAACTTTCAGTTAGTCCGTTTAACGGTCGCAAGTTTCTTTTAGTTAAGCTTCTTAGATATGTCTCTATAAACCTAAATAATGTAAAAGTATTTGTGAGAATAAGAAAGAGTAAATTTTGTACTTAATCAATTTGGGAAGTTTTGATTATCCCCCTACGATCAATAACATAATTTTATTTCCGAACAATTTGATTTTTCAAACTACTAAAAACATGTTTGTTTAATCCAACAACGTAAAGTTACCAGGATGAGAGACAAACAGTAATAAAAACTATTCAAGTTTTTAAATTTGTGTCGATATTAGCCTTTCAGTATTACGTGTGATTGAGTAGTGTTGATTTATACCGAATTCATTGATTATTTACGAATTTTCACCCTTTAGCTAGTTTATAAAAAAAAATATTTATTTTATTACATTACATATTTACATCAATGACAAATACTTTATAGAAGTACAAAAGAGCTATATTTCATAATATTACTGTATAAATTTCCGAAGGTTTGTTTATGGCATTAGAATAATAAAAGGTAAAAATACCTGCCCGTCAGGACCCCAAACTTGAACTTCAACATAACCTGAGTAGTTGGTATCTGGATCCAGGGATCCATCGTAGATCCTCAGGGTTCGCTCCTCCTCCTCGACCTCTTCTTGGCTGGATCTCCTGACGCGAAAAGGTGGTTCTGACCGTGGGTCACATAGGCTAAATTCTTCGTCTCCCAACACCACCTCACTGGCAAAATTTTCACTGCAAATGAAACAAAAGAGAAAATACAGTTGTTTACTTAAACTAGGTGTAAAATTGAGAAGTTTTCGATTGATTTAGGAAACTTTTTGTATATTACAAGGCGCATCCAGACAGTAAGTTTCCCTTATTTTTTTTTTTTTTTTGAAAAAAGAACTCATACTTCCAGGAACATATTTATTGACAACAAGTACAGCAATGTTTCAGCTATTTTTCAATATAGCCGCCACGAGAATTGAGACATTTGTCGTATCATGGGATCAACTTTTGTATCCCTCTGTCTCAGAACACTGCCGCCTGTGAATGAAACCACGTGGTGAAACAATAAACGTTGACCGTTACTGTGAAACACTGCGGAAATTGCGACGTGCCACTCAGAACAAGAGGCGTGGAATGCAGCCGTTGTGCTCCGCCATGGCAATGCTCGTCCACATACAGCTCGACGCACAGCAGCTGTTTTGACGAAATTTGGCTCGGAGTTGTTTTATCATCCACCCTACAACCCTGATCTTGCTCCCAGCGATTTTCATGTTTTCTTGCACCTCAAAAAATCCCTGTCCTCCGGTGAGCGCTTTGGCAACGACGAAGAGCTGAAGACGTCTGTCATACGCTGGTTTCATTTACAGGCGGTAGAGTTCTACGACAGAGGGATGCAAAAGTTGATCCCACGATACGAAAAGTGTCTCAATTCTGGTGGGGGCTATGTTGAAAAATAGCTGAAACATTGCTGTACTTGTTGCCAATAAATATATTCCTGAAAGTATGAGTTCTCCTTTTTTTTAAAAAAAAAAATAGGGAAACTTACTTTCTGGAAGCGCCTTGTATTATGATAGTTTTGAAATGCGATTGATATTGAAGTTTAAATGCTTATGCATTTATGAAATAAGTATAAAATAGGAGAAAATAACCATTATTAATGTTCATCCTTATTATTATAAGGAATGTCTCCGATGGCCTCACATCCATAATTTAATCCTTATGTATTTAGTTTCTATGCTTCAGATTCTTAGAATGGTCTGATTTTGAAGCTTTAATATGCTTTAATTAATGATTTGTCCCTACAAATGACATTGCAACACTGCAAAACGTCTGCACTGCAAATCAACAAATTACAGTTTGAAATAAATTAATTATTTGAAAATGATAATGTTCGTAACTGTGTGTGAAATTAAAAATTTATTGATCGGAATTAAAAATATATGCAGTTAATATGAGGGTTCGAAATATAATCTGCCATCAAACGTACTATCTACACCATTTCAAACTCTTCTTATTTTCAATCATAAATATCAATGAAACCTAAAATTAACTATTTTACTTCTCGGATTTGAATTTAAATATCTATCTGGAAAATGTAACGTTTCAGAAGAAAAAGAAATTTCCAAAAGTAAGTTTACATTTGAATAATATCAAAAGTTGTTTCTTTCATTTTGAATGCATCAATGAATTTTGAATGAGAAATTTGCGCTCTTTCAAGAAAATATTATTTATATCTCTGTGGATTTAGTAATAATTTCTAATTTGTTTTATAAGTGAATGCCATTTAGATAAGTTAAATAAATATAAAACATGAAAAATATTAAAGATTAATGAAAAGGGAGGAATAAAATTGCTAAAATAAAATATTTTTAAAGACATAAATTCTTTTTTTATATATTTAAAAAGAATATCAAAAAGCCGTGAAAAAGATATAATCTCTTCATCAGCTCACACGATATATATATATATATATATATATATCAATANTATGCAAAAGTAAAAAGAAATAATTTTAGAAACATAAAACATGAAATGTTACTTTAAAATTGTATGTATTTGCTATATTTAAATTATTTATTTATTATGAACTAAATACTTATATCTTTGCATCCCTTTAATGTAAATAATAAACTTGAAACAATGAAAATTCTACAATTTTAAAAAATAAAAGAATTCACTAACTTATCGTGTTTCCAGAAACTTGTGCTCATAACTATTTTTTTAAAATTAAAACATACTTTTTCGATTTTAAAATTTTTGTTGAAAATTTACTCTTTGAAAATGTTTGGCGTATGAAAAAAAAAATTAGAATCTGTATGAATGCAATTTTATGAATTTATTCTAGTAATATTTTTTTTTGTCTCATATTACAGCATCGGTCAGTTTTTGGAATTTATGTTTGAAATCCTATATTGTAAAACTGTAGTATAATACCTTTCCATGTTGAAAAATTCCAAAAATTGTGTGAATGATTACTTTATTTAAAGTTAATGCCAAATTTTAAGAAGAAGGTAATGTAATCTCATCGATGAAGAAGGTAAAGTTTTTCAGAGTACTACAAATTTGTAGAATTTACTTACTTAAACTAAAAGATTTATTGTATAGGGCTAGTTTTAATCTTACAATAAATGCTTTAGGATTATTTTTAGAAGCTGAAGGTGGATAATTATACTATTTAAAGAAATATTATTACGGCGTAGCCAGTAAGATGGTTTGTTTAGGTGAAAAACGAGTGCTTCTTGTCTTTAATTGAAAAATTAGTCATAGCCAAATAATCATCAATCCTCTTTCATAATTCCTAAAATTATTGATTGTGGTTGATTATATGATCAAGTAATTTCAATCTTGTCAGGTTGATTTGAAAAACTACTCGTATAAATTTTTACAAAATGCATTTTTTCTTTGTTGCTGTATAATAAAGATATTTATGTTTTCGTATAATCTGTTATGATAAATATGCCAATTGCATAAAATACTTTTATAATATTTAACTTCTATTCCCCTCGGAATTCATATTAACTTTCCGTCTGTGGCATGTATATTTGACTAACAAACTAATTTTATTCTAAGAAATATTGTGCAAAGCATCCTAAATGTATGGTTCTGGTTTTCGGTTGTATAGTAAAAATAACTATCATGGATTAAAATCCAAGTGCAATCAGATTGACCATGGGAAGTTTTTTTTGGTTTTCCTCTTCGTGAACCCAAATGAGGGTTAGATTCATCAAAAAATCCTCCAGGAAGGACAGTTTGTGTCAATGCATGGTTCAGGAGTTCCCTTGTCTTCTATGCTGGGTTCAAAAGTATAAGCTACGGAATTGGACATATATGATCGTAAACTCAGTATTGGGTCAACTGTTCAGCGAAATTTATAAAATTAAATAAAATTAGCAAATTGTGTGCTGGTTAAAAATAAGCAAAACTAAACTATCATGACTAACTATTATAAAGCCACATCAGTTATAAATGTAGCATATTAATCGCTAAAAAGCATTGTTTGAGCCTCTGTGGCTAAGGGGATAGGATCATCGGCATTCATCTTTCCCGATGAGATGAACCAGGTTCGAATATTAGTTCGATGGATGCTTGTTAAGAATTCTTCGCCTGACTCATACCGACCACAATGGCAGACGGATCATGGGCTAGAATCAATCCTCTTGCGGTTTTTGTGGTTTTCCTCACTATGCAACGCAAATGGGGGTTGGTTTCATCAAAAAATCGTCTAGGAAGGATTTAAATTGAAGTTTTTATGCTAAATTTCTTTATTAAGTATGTTTTTGCTCGAATATGTTCAGTATATTACTCTCGTATTGTATTTCAAGAAAAATCTGAAAAAAAAATCAGTTGGGATATTATAACTAATGAGATGCTGCACTAAAAATAAATCTGGAAAAATGCAATAATTCGATAAATTATAATAGTTTAAAAAAATTAAAAAAGCGCGAAGTATAGATTTATTATGTTTCACATAGTAAAGATTAAATGCACGTTAAAATAAGTAAGTGAAAGATTGAATTGAAATTTATCGAAATTTATATGGAAAAGTTTTGTTGTTATTTTAATGTTCTGCAGTTTAAGCATTCTTCAAATGGGCATTAAGATCACCAGATTTCTTCATTTTTAAAAAATGAAAAGATTATTTTATTTATTAGTGCCGTTTCATTATTATAAAACTTAATGCTAAATTTAAAATTGTTTGAGAGATGATTTTTCAAATATTTTCTAAAATTGGAGATTTGCTTTGCTTTAAAAATGGTTTTTTATTCACATAAAACTAAAGTATCAATACACACCAAAATTGTTTCGATATTAAAATTAAATTAAATTAAAAAAGTTTAAATTTAAAATTATTCCCTTTCTTATATTTTTTAAAAAAATGTGTGTAAAAAGTCATTACTCTTTTAGTGTTGAAGCATATTACGGTTTCGAATTTTTTTTGGGTAATCTTACAATTATAGATACATGCGTTCCTTATTTTATTTTGAAAAAATGAGCATAAAAATGTTTGAAAACAAGAGTAAAAATGTAAAGTACATTCTTAAAAATAAAGAAGAATGTATTTTAAATTTCCCACAATTACGATACGTATTAATTATTAAATTTAATTATGGACATATGAATCTTTTTGAAATTTAGAAGATATGAACAATCATTTTGTGGAGAAGCAAGAAATAAAAGTTTTAACATCAGTTTAAGTTCGACATGAGAGAAACGAAAAAAAGAAAAACGATGAGAATTGAAATAAAAGTGCAATTTTTTAAGCATTTGAAAAGAAGTAGAAATAAGTTTAAGAAAAGTAGAAAAACTCATCATTAATTTTTATAAAAGAATTTAGGAAATCTATAAATAATATATAGATAATACTAACTTGACAAATTATTATAATTATCTTGATCTGAGATAGTTTCTACGCATTCTACAATTTTTTTCAAAAATAGACAGCAATCATTGTTTGAAAATAATACTCTCTTACACTCTTTCAATCTACTTCAATTATTTTTAACAAATATATCAGAATGTTATTTTCTTTTTAATACGAAACGTACGGAAAGAAAATTAATAAAAAAGTTTCTTTCGATATGATAGTTTGTGAAACTTTTTCTCCCAAATGAAAGCGGATTCTATTCTAAGACAAAGCCCAAAAGATAAAAATAAAGACATCTCGGAGGTGAATGCTCCTATAGCTCTATAACTGGAATGCCCATAAGCGGTAGAAAAAAAGGAAAGAGATCGAAACTTATCGATTGCATCACACCGTTACCTTTCTCAATGAAAGAACAGACGATTACACTCGCTGTTGCCACTTACCCACTGATAAAATTTTACGAGCAAACGATATTAAAACTATTAAGAGCGCTAAACTCACCGTTGTGGCTTTGGTCATCAGACTTCGCTTTCAGGGAAGACGCAGGTGTTCGGGCCTTCGAATAAATGTCAATGTGGGCATGGTTTTTCCAGATCATTTACCTGAGATCGTCTGACGAACGGGGATTTTCCAGACACACACACCTTTTTCTCTAACCCAATGTTGGTTGGACATACGTGTTCCCTCTCAACTCGATCGATAAAAAAGTCACGTGATTTGAGCGTACTAGCAATGAAATTTAACTCTGGACTCGCCCCATCCTTTTCTCACATGTCTATTGATTCTAATTGCATTTAGGAAAACAATTTTGGCAACAAAGCTATTCGGAATTGTTGAAAATTAAATTATCACCGAGTAGCGTTCTGTTATCTATTTAGGAGGAAAAAGAACATTCGATGCTGAATTCTCTAAAATGTTATGTTATGCCAAAATTAAGTAGACAATTTTTATTTAATAGCAAAGCTAGTTCATTAATTTAATTATTTTGCAAATGATAAATGTTGTTAAGATACTAAAATATTCATTTAAAGCAAAGTTCAAACAATGGGGATTGCATATGGATTTCAAATTCAGTTATTTTTTATTACAATTAAATTAGACAAAATTCGAACAAGAGGAAGAAATAAACTTAGGAATTATTCGGAATATGCGACAAGAAGAAAAAGAAAACGATATTAATTGTTTTTCAGATGGACCATAACTTAAATAAACATAAGTTTTTTTTTTTTATACTTGTGCCTAATGTTAGTCGATGCGTTAACTCCATATTCGAAGTTTTTATAAACTTTTTATCAATTGAGAAACGACTCAACTGAAACTGATCATCCTCTGTAACTTTTGATCTAATAATCGGATCATCACTTTCTAGGACTCAGTCTTAAGGTTCCAAATGAGTGACCTTTAACATGCTAATAAATAAGTGCAGACTATAATTTAAGTTACGAAATCAGATGCGACTTTTTCAAAATTTGTTTTTACAGAAACTATTCGACCGATTTCACTCAAGTTTTGTATTTTGCCAATTAAAATTGTAATCTTTAAAATGATCGAAAAAATTGTGTACCTTACAATTCAATTTTTTTCGACTATCATTAAAACGAAAATTATCTTTATTCAGAGAAAATACGTTTTTGTGTCTGATTTTGTAACTTAAAATATCGTATGCACTGAATAATTCGCATATTTGAGGTCATCATCTCAAACCATTTAGATTGAGTCCTAGAACGTGAAAATCCGATTATTAGGTTAAAAAGCTATTCAGGCTGGTCCGCTTATTTTTCAGCGCACTTTACAAATCAAAAAGTATTTGGTTAGTTCGGCTATTAAATCAGTCTGATAATCTATTTTGCAATTAATGTAACCTTGCTTTAATATTATTATTCAAATATAAAACTGCATGCATAATAAATTTAGAATTAATTAGGAGCTCTGCACCTTGCTCGCGTCATTTACCATCACGATTTTCAGCAAAATTTTTTATTTCTTGACGGTTAACAGATTGTTACGTCATGATTAAAAATAATTAAACTAAAACCTTTAAATTTTCTTTTTGTATTAATTCTTTGATGCAGAATTTTTATTAAACATAATTTTTTAGTATTTTGTAGCAATTTAATAAGGGACAAAATAATCAAAAATAAGGGAAAAATATCATATTTAGCATTTTAATAATTTGTGGTTATGGAATACAGCGCGAAACATCGGTGTCATTTTCTGCGTTAGAGTTAAAATCCTCCAAACACATTCGAAATTTTCAAAAGAAGTGTTTAGGATTATTTATAGATATTTAATGGCTTTTATCTAAGTTATGCAATCCCACCAAATGGCAGATTTTTTCAAAAGTTAAATAAATTTTTTATTGTTATATTTTTTTCCTTTTAAGTTTAATATCACAGTATACATATATAGCATATATAGAGCAATGAAGTTGAAGTTTTATTCCGAGTTTAAGGCCATCAAAAGTAGCTTTCTTTTATTTCCTTCGTCAAAAGAGTTCGAACAAGCAATTGCTTCTATTGTCTTATTTACTCGCGTTCTTATTCTTTTATGAAAAACTGAAAACTTCAAAATGAGTGATATCGAAACGCTTAAAGCACGGAAGTAACAAGTAATATTTTATTCATGAAGTATATCTAAATAATGAGGTAAAATTTTAAGAATTTAAAAATCAATTATATCTCGTCTGACAACTAAATCTGCTTCAAGCGACAGAGGCAGAAAAGGCAGCCGGATGCATGTTTTCTTTTCTATTTATTTTCTCAACACAGAAAAAAATATTATTTACAACGAAATCGATTGGTTCCGATTTGCTGAAAAAATCGTTTTAGGGAAATTAGAGATGTTTGACGATATATAAATAAATATTGGGGATTTTAAATCGGTTTGATAAGTTCAAGAGTTCATGAAAAATAATATTGGAGTACAAATTAGTTCGATCCGTTTTTTTTTTGGGGATCAAAAATGCATTTATTTCAGAACAAAATGAATGAACAAATGATTAATCAAAGTATTGTCCATCTCTGACTGCTACTTTTTCCCACCTCTCAGGCAATCTTCGAATTCCATCTCAGAAAAATGTCTAATCTTTTAGGCGATCCAAGTTAGGAGCCAATTTTCGATTTCTGGAAGAGAAGTGAACTGGTGACCTGCCAAATTGTGCTGCATTCGTCGGAACAACCAGTAATCAGAAGGAGCAATGTCTAGTGAATACAGCGGGTGAGGAAAAATATTCCACTTGAGCGTTTCCAAATAATTTTTTACGACTTTTGCGACATCAGACCGACCGTTATTATGCAGAAGAATACCTTTGTCATGTCTTTGCTTCTATTCCGCCCGTTTTTCTCCTCAATCAACGGCTCAAACGAATCAATTGTAACCTATACCGATCGCCCGTAATGGAATCACCAAGTTGTAGCAGCTCACAGTATACAACATTATTCACCATTCTTCATTCACCATTCTTGAAAAGTCGAAACCATTGCTTACATGATTTATCAGTTGGAGCATTGTCATCATAAACTTCTACAAGCATTCGATGCGCTTCAGCTGCACTTTCCTTCCAATTAAAGCAGAAACATAAAACCTTCCGCAAATGATGCTTAGTTACCACAAAACTTGACATATTCGACAAAGTAAAAAACACGGTTTTTGTATGAAACTCAAAGCGATATAAACTGAATATTAATTACAGATGTTTAACCTCTCTGAAACCATCGAAACCAGCTGTCACTATATAACATTCATAACAGCAGAGCCATCTCTTAAAAACGGACCGAACTAATTTGTACTCCCAATACATATTATAACTTTATAAGAAACATTTATTTTTATTGTATGAATAAAATGCTCAGAAAACAAAATCTTACCCCACCACATGAAATAATATTTTTTTTAAAATTGCAACTTTCTTCAAAAATGAAGAAATTTAGAAAGATAAGTGCGTAAAAAATTCTTAAAATGACGAAAATCGAAAAGCTAAGCCTCTGAAAAATTTCAAAAAGGATAAAAGGCGAGAAAAAAAAAACGTCTGATACGTTTGTTATAAGGAGAAAGCCACTGTGTTATATNCCAAATCGTGCTGCATTCGTCGGAACAACCAGTAACCAGAAGGAACAATGTCTAGTGAATACAGCGGGTGAGGCAAAATATTCCACTTGAGCGTTTCCAAATAATTTTTTACCACTTTTGCGACATCTGACAGACCGTTATTATGCAGAAGAATAACTTTGTCATGTCTTTGCTCGTATTCCGCCCGTTTTTCTCGTAATGCACGGCTCAAACGAATCAATTGTAGCCTATACCGATCGCCCGTAATGGAATCACCAGGTTGTAGCAGCTCATAGTATACAACATTATTCACCATTTTTCATTCACCATTCACCATTCTTCATTCAACATTCTTGAAAAGTCGAAACCATTCCTTACATGATTTCTCAGTTGGAGCATTGTCACCATAAACTTATACAAGCATTCGATGTGCTTCAGCTGCACTTTCCTTCCAATTAAAGCAGAAACATAAAACCTCCCGCAAATGGTGCTTAGTTACCACAAAACTTGACATGTTCGACAAAGTAAAAAACAGGGTTTTTGTATGAAACTCAAAGCGATATAAACTGAATATTAATTACAGATGTTTAACCTCTCTGAAATCATCGAAACCAGCTGTCACTATGATACATTCATAACAGCAGAGCCATCTCTTAAAAACGAACCGAACTAATTTGTACTCCCAATACATATTACAACTTTATAAGAAACATTTATTTTTATTGTATGAATAAAATGCTCAGAAAACAAAATCTTACCCCACCACATGAAATGATATTTTTTTTTAAAATTGCAACTTTCTTCAAAAATGACGAAATTCAGAAAGATAAGTGCGAAAAAAATTCTTAAAATGACGAAAATCGAAAAGCTAAGCCTCTGAAAAATTTCAAAGAGGATAAAAAGCGAGAAAAAAAAACGTCTGATACGTTTGTTATAAGGAGAAAACCACTGTGTTATATGGAGAATATTTTGAATGTTATTTAATGTTCTTATAAAAAATGTCTGATCCGTTTGTTATAAGGAGAAAACCACTGTGTTGTATGGAGAATATTTTGAATGTTATTTAATGTTCCGCATAAAAATTCGCAAGTAAAGTTTCTTTGTTAGAGAAACTTTGTATTATTTTCTATATGAAGCAAAAAAACAAACAAGAAAACAAACTTAAAATCAGTTTGCTTGTTGTAAAATGTCCGCAAAATATCGATTGCTTGGGAAGTAACGTAACAAAAGTGTGTGTTTATATGACTTCCAAGATAATTCCATAAGAACAAATTATTGATATTGTCAAATCATCGTCTGATCCGTTTGTTATAAGGAGAAAACCACTGTGTTATATGGAGAATATTTTGAATGTCATTTAATGTTCCGCATAAAAATTCGCAAGGAAAGTTTCTTTGTTAGCGAAGCTTTAAATTATTTTCTATATGAAACAAAAAAACAAACAAGAAAACAAACTTAAAATCAGTTTGCTTGTTGTAAAATGTCCACAAAATATCGATTGCTTGGGAAGTAATGCAACAAAAGTGTGTGTTTATATGACTTCTAAGATAATTCCATAAAAACAAATCATCGATATTGAATATCTGAATTTAAGGAAGAAAAAGGGAGCAGGTGTTTCGTGTTTGGCTTTATTCATGATGTTTTTTTTCATTGTCTTTCCTTACAGAAACAGTTAAATTATTGATCAGTCACTTACATTCTATAGCAAATTTCTTTAACGATCCTCTTACACGGATACTATATGTTTACTAGCTTGCTATGGTATGATCAAAATAGCAATTCCCTCCAATATTTCCATTTTTATGTTTTTTAGAGTAACTTAACTTTTGAGTAAATGCTATTCGATATCATAAATCTGATGATAAATAATAAATCGAACTCATACGTCAAGAGTACATAAAAGTTAAAAATGGCGAATGGATCACATTTTTATTTATAAAAATAATTTTTGCTAAATTTACCTGCAATTTTTTCTTTTTCTTTCTATGTGTACATTTTTCCATTTTCATTTCCAATGTCATTTTATTTCATATGAAACTTTTCTTTTTATACGTTATTTCTACTCATTCAATAAGTTATTTCTTTTAATTTCATAGATCTTATTTTATTATCTCTTATTTTATTTAACTCACTTTATATGCTATCCCTTTTTATTTCATACGTCATTTTAATTTAATGTAATAGTTAATATATGTCACTTCCTATCTTCTTTTTTTTGTTTAAACTGTACTTCTTAGAAAGCTCATGCTGTACTTTATGGCACAAATACCCGAAATGTTTTTTTTCTTTTTATGTGTGTACATTTTTCCATTTTCATTTCCAATGTCATTTTATTTCATATGACATTTCTTTTTGTACTTTACATCTACTCATTCACTATGTCATTTCCTTTTATTTCATAGATCTTATTTTATTATCTCTCATTTTATTCAACTCACTTTATATGCAATCCCTTTATATTTCATACGTCATTTTAATTTAATGTAATAGTTAATATATGTCACTTCCTATCTTCTTTTTTTTTGTTTAAAGTATGTATCGTAAAATGCACATGCTATACTTTATGGCACAAGTATAGTTTCTTGGTTTTTAATTAAATGAATGCGTGGTAAAAAATAATGTTGTTCAAGTCTGCAGAAACATTATAATGATCAATCATAATAAAATAAGATCTAAAACCTTTAAATAATTTTAACTTTCTAATAGAGAAAAGTGCAGCAAAAGTCGATTATTCGAGACATTATTCAATGCCTGAAAACTAAACTGATTTTGATATTTTACCTAAGACTCATCTCGATAATGATTCTTCAAGTTTGAATAATCTTTTCTTCTCTTAGATATTAATCTACGATGTGTATATTTACTAACATTATGACATACTATATTAACATATGAATTGTATATTTTTAACTTCAAGTTTAACAAGGATAGAATTTATATTAAGGTTGGTGTATTGCCCTACGAAAGGTTTAAGCACCTTAGAAAATTACCTGATAGTGAAAAATTTGGACAATCATGAGTTGGCTGAGAGCAATAGCATAATACCAAGTGATACTGAATACAGTTAATCTCTATTCTGATGGGATAAACAACAAAAGCTTGTTTTAATAATTTAACTACGTAAAGTCACAGAGAAAATCAACAAATAATAATAAATGGAATTATTTTAGCCTCATTAGTTACGTCCGTTATGTCTTTTACTTTAAGGCATGATTTCGTAGTGTTTTTCAGTATTGATTTTTTGATTATTTTCTGTTTTTATTCAACCCTTACGAAGAAAACGGGTATTTAGAAAGGGATTTAGCAAGTAATAACGTAATGCATCATCTGGTTTCACCATAAATATATTTTAAATTAAAAAAAAATTATAATTACTACACTGTAAGGATCAAATTCCGGTATAAAGTACCGGCACTTTGGAGGCTTCATCCGTAAAATTCATTTTACCGTAAAATCTAATTTTACCGAAAAATGTTGCACCATTATTTAAACTTTAATGTGATTCAGTTATTTTTACGGCATTTATTACTGTAAAAATTACGGTATATTAGACTCTTTGTTCCGCAACGTACTCCAATAAAACTGGAGTTTATGGTAAAAAGTACCGACAACCCCAGTTCTGGTACTTTTTACCATAATTTAATCTGGAATTTCTTACAATGTATAACCTTTTAGCATTTTAATTTTGTGTGCTTTCTCCATACAATCATTTTAAGTTTCTTTTTCTTTTAACTATCATGGAATCTAACTATTGTTCAAAAAACTATTGTCCGTTTTGTCTTTTACTTTAAAGCATGATTTCGTAGTGTTTTTCAGTATTGATTTTTTGATTATTTTCTTTTTCTATTCAACCCTTACGAAGAAAACGGGTATTTAGTTCGGGGAATTAGCAAGTAATAACGTACTGCATCGTCTGGTGTCATACCATAATTATATTTTAAATTAATTTTTTTTTAATAATTACTACTTTATAAGGATCGAATTCCGGTATAAAGTACCGGCACTTTGGAGGCTTCATCCGTAAAATTCATTTTACCGTAAAATCTAATTTTACCAAAAAATATTGCACCATAATTTAAACTGTAATATTTATTTAATTGAAGTAATTCAGTTATTTTTACGGCTTTTATTACTGTAAGAATTACGGTATATCAGACTCTTTGTTCCGCAACGTACTCCAATAAAACTGGAGTTTATGGTAAAAAGTACCGACAACCCCAGTTCTGGTACTTTTTACCATAATTTAATCTGGAATTTCTTACAATGTATAACCTTTTTGCATTTTAATTTTGTGTGCTTTCTCCATACAATCATTTTAAGTTTCTTTTTCTTTTAACTATCATGGAATCTAACTATTGTTCAAAAAACTATTGTCCGTTTTGTCTTTTACTTTAAGGCATGATTTCGTAGTGTTTTTCAGTATTGATTTTTTTGATTATTTTCTTTTTCTATTCAATCCTTACAGAGAAAACGGGTATTTAGAACTGGGATTTAGCACGGATTATATTATGAGGTTCTTTGTTTAAATGGAACATTCCTCTATTAAGACTATGTATGAGTAAAATTCACGTAAGACATAACTTAGTTCAATTTTCCTCACTATTGAGCTCATTATTCCACGAACACATCGACATTACAAGAAAACAAGACAAGTTGACTTTCGGGGATTTGCTAGAGGAAATCCACTTCAACAATCATTACTAGTACATATTGAGGGTGTCTGCAACGATATTGCAGGGATTTTCAAGAGGGAAAAAAGGACTTTCGATTCAAAGGAGAAGTGTTTCTTTTATCCCCTAATCTTCCCCCAGGATGTTGAAGCTTACTTTTAAGGCAGAAGATCTCCTTTCTTGCGTTTGATGGTAACCCCCCTCCAATAGACTCACACATGTTTCTTCAGAGATAACTTCATCTATTGGTCCCATTTCAACTTTTACTCTGGTTTCAACAGTTTTCGTTTTTCTATTTCTGTTTTTTCCCCATACAGATTTAGAAGCAACATTGTTGAAGAGCATCATAGGGGCGATCGATTTGTTGACTGCATCACATAGCCTGCGGGGAAGTCAATCGAATCTTAGAACTTTTTTTTCCTTCGAGAAAATAATAAGAAAGAGACGTTAAAACTTTCTTAGAATTAGAGTTTCTTAACGTATTAAATAGCGGTTACAGTTCTAAGATAAAACGGCCGAAAAAAACTAAGATTGAAAGAAAACTTACAGCTTGTACATGAACTCGAATTAGGCGAAAATATGTTCAATTTGTCCAAACTGATGAAGTAATTGGTTAGGGTAAATTAGTTATTCAAAGTGGCAAGCGTAATAGATATTGTGTTACAGATTAAACATTGTGTTGCAGTGGTTAGTGTAACAGATTAAACAGATATTTTGAAAACCAGCAATATCAATTTTGATCTAGTTTCTACCAGCATTTGACACTTTTCGACCATTTCTTACTTTACCTGCCACACTTCAATCAGTAAACAAATTGATGATATTTTTCACACTTTAGACTCCTTGTTTGAAGAGAGTCTGTGAAAAGAGATGCTCATACATTGCATATGAGATTAAATTCCGGATAGTTTCTCGGATACACTAATACTTCCTCTTTGTTTATGAAGAATAATCTTTTAATAATATATATATATATATATATATAAAGGGAGAGAGATAAATGAAAAAGTGGCGTTAATTCACTTAGGAACGTAAAAAATCGCCATACTATCATTAATGGCAATGGTGCTTAGTTCATAGAGGCTACAATCAGTGTACGAAGAAAAAAAGTCGTCTTTGAACTATTTTATTACCGATTTATTAAAAGGAGGGACTACTAACTTTATGCCTTATTTTATTTACCACTGTGCCGAATTTGAAAATAAAAATCTTGCAAGCATACCAAGCACTAATATGGATTAGTTATTATATAAAAATTAAAGTGAAAGCAAAAACAATTTTGTTACATTAAACATACCCATACTGATGTAACCACATCCTGTTATTTTTTTCTGATTCATAATTTCCTCTAAAAATGTCACTTTCCTGGTTCTTTCTCTAAGTTCTTCAGCTGTGTAGGTATGTGCCTTTCAGTTTTGTACATGATTTCGTAGCGTTCTTCAGTACTGAGTAAATAAATAAAAAATCTCGAGAGTAATAAAAAATAAAATAAATGAAAGAGATTGGATGTTGCCAGATACAGTCGAACTCGTTTATAACGAGCTCGGATTTAACGAGAACTTGGATTTACCGAGGGAAACGAGAATATTTGGTTGGATCAATGTTAAGTCTATGGAACNGATGCCCATTCTTTTACTAGGGTTCTTTTACGTAGAAATTATTATTACACTGGCTAATCCTATATATATACTATATATATACAATATGAAATTACGAGGAATTCGTAATTTAAGGTCTAAATATTTTCATGGACTTTGTCTGGTGTCTTTGCTGCCGGAATTTTCGTAATTTGACATGGAGTTTCATTACGCAGTATTCTTTTAAACTATTAAAATATCTATCTGTAACGAATTGATCAGAACTCATGTACTAATGCTACAATAACAAGAGAGAAGAAACAATAAATAAATCTTTAATAACAAAATAATTTATCCCTCAAACGCTTTTAGTATTGAAAAAATAAACCGTTCACCTCATCAGAAAATAAACTTTCGAATCATTTTAGATTTCTTTTAGCTCGTTTGCATTTTTACGAACCATCACTTTGTTCTCACCGAATGTGCGTTCATCTTCTCTATTGATTAATATTTCTTTCATTAATGGTAAATTATATATACATGAAAAAAGGAGCAGATGTTTTTGACTGAGAACAAATGAGTATAAATTATTGGTTTTCAGGTAATCTGCTAGCGTAAAGAACTTATTTAATTTTACTTTCAACCTAATTTCCATTCAGAGTATTTATATCTTAAAAGTAATAACGAAGTTTGGAGTTACTTTTTTCTGGTACATTAGTCAAATTGAACTTTTAGTTTTATTTGTATTTTTCTAAACAATTTTAAGTAACAAACTGAGTTATTTTTAGTACGTTGTTTTGAGATTTTCATTAGTAAATTCTTATAAGTAAGAAAACAAATAAACCATTAATAGAAAATGCATTTAAACATATGATTCATACTGATTAGTTTTTACCACAGCTAACTCGTTCGAATGTAATGTACTGGCAGGACCAAAAAGATTTATAAAATTAAAAACAATAAAATTATCAAGGAACATGAAACCGTGGCTAATTGAAATGCGGCGTTATTTATTAGCATTATAAACAGGGAAATTTTTTTTTGAAATTTTTTACTACCATAATTTTACTAGAATGTAATAGTTAAACATAAACTAAAAAAGTGATTTTATCTATAAGAATAATAATAATAAAAATAAATTCTAAATATTTTTTTCCGAAATTAAAAACTTACATCCTCTCAAAAACTTTCAAATACATCATGATACAACTTAACTATTAAATCTTAGAAAAACTTTATTTATTGTGTCTAAGAGATATAAACTTAAGATCAAAAATGAGGGATCACCAATTAGATATTCACGGTATTTCTATTAGGTAGCGTTTTTGTTCAAATAGGATTTTAGAAAACAAAAATTTCTCCTCTTTAAGGAATAGTTCGTCATGTTTCATTCTTAGGAGAGAAAATAAGTATTTGATTAAAAGTGATGGGCGTTATTTTTCCGTAAGTTCTCTTTAAATAAATAAGTATAAAGTGTTTGCTCGGTGAAAGAAAGTAAAATAAAATAAAATAAAAGGTTAAAAATAGTTATATCAAAAAAAGATTAATTAAAGCACTTATTTCAAAATGATTCTAAAATATAATTTTTAAAATAAATAAGAGCAATTTTTAGTTTAATGTGATAAAAAAATATCTTAAGATTTTTCTATTGTGTTAGAAAAATAAAAGGTTAAAAAATAGTTATAGCAAAAAAAGATTAATTAAAGCACTTATTTCAAAATGATTCTAAAATATAATTTTTAAAATAAATGAGAGCAATTTTTAGTTTAATGTGATAAAAATGTATCTTAAGATTTTTCTATTGGGTTAGAAAAAAGCTTTTGTTAATTCTTCTTTACAAAAACAAAACTTTGTTTACTGTTAAATAATTAGAACGCGAGATAATTTGGAACCTTTCGAAAAATGCTTATTTTAGAATCGAATTGGTATAATTTAACGGAAAAAAAAGAATACACAATCTAAAATACCGCATGCCTTATATCTCAAATAATTTTTGGATGACGACTTTGTATTTCGTATGTTTAAGTAAATATATAAATTAACTGATAGTTAAATATATAGTGAAAGTAAATATCTATAAGTGTATTTGTGAAAATTAAATAAAAATTATTAAAAGCATATTTAGAATTTTTCTTTCTCCTCCCCACCCCTTCGACAGTCGAGTTTGGTGGCGAGAAAAAAATATTCTCTTGAAGCAGCAGTGTTGTTGAAATTGGGGGTATACTGACTTGATGACCCTGGTTCGAATCCCAACGGCTGGTTAGTACGAATTCTGCTTCCGACTTTCATCGATCACAGTGCTGACGTAAAATATCCCCAGTGGTGGAATGGATTGTGGGGCAGAATCTCCTTTCCGTGAGCAAATGTGTGTTAGTTCCACCAGAAAGTTCTCCACGAAAACTAATTTACCAATCCTTGATCCAGGAGATTCACTGTCTTCTGGGTTGGGTTGAAAATTATAGAACCAAATAGTTGAAATTTGATAGTCGTAAACTAAGAATCGGTTCGGCTGCTCAATGCCGGTTATGAAATATAAAATTATCTAAAATAAATAAAAAATTTCTGTTCCGAAAAATCGCATCATCGTTGCTGTCGTAGATATTGATGGAAACACGCTATAGGAATTAATTTACCATTAGCATGAATGGGTGACCAAGGGTGAACACACTAAACGCTTATGGAAGAATTTACCCCGACCCGCCCTTATTTAGGGCATACGGGTATACACTAAACGCTTATAGTATGTGCATGGATCTGCTGAGCGTATTTATGTATCTTTTCGTTTATCACACCGGTACATAGACAGTTCTTTGAAATTAGATGAATCAAATCGGGTAACCCTCTACTTTTGTGTCATTTTAAACATTCTCTTAATTATTCGAAATATATAAAAGAGATGAACATTTTCTTATAAATTATAAATAAATGTACATTTCCGAAATGAGCGGTATATGCGTCTGAACCAGCATTCTCTCTTTCCTTTTCGGGAGACAGATCTACCAAACTAGCCCATCGCGGCTCGCTGGGTGTCACTTGAAAAGTCTAAAATTCTCTGGTGGATTGAAAATTCCCTATTGTCCAAAATGCCAGCTTCATCAGGGCACTCCCAAACATATCTTGCGCTCAGCAGAGAAGAAATCAACTCGTTTTCTCAGTTTGTCGTCGACATACTTAAAGTCAATGGTTATTTCGACCTAATCAGACTGCGTCAGACCACGTAAGAGATAAGAAGGAGACATTACAGAAATAGAATAATAATTTAGAGATTATAAAGGACATGATGTATGATATTAAAAGTACAAAAGGGCAAAGGAGTAGTGACTTTAAATGTGTGCACAACATGCAGAATGAACTATATTGTTTCAAAACTTACTGGTCAAATGCTTCGGCCAAATAAGCTCCTCTTACCGCACCGCTCTGGTGCACATCCTCGTAAGACGTGAGGTTATTTTCCACTGGGTTTTTAGGTAAGGACGAGAGATTATCTCCTTTTGCTAATTTTATTAGAATAACCTTATAACACCTACAAAAAAAATTAGAATATTATAATCCATAATCTTTGTATATTATAGAGATAAGTTAAAGCTCCAGTGATTTGTCCCATTTTTTTTAACAAGAATGAATACAAAAATGAATAATACCTTCCTACATTTAATTACAGCAGAATATCATCATTTCATTGGTATTAAAATTAATATACGGAGACACCAATTTCAAATCGATGATGTCAATGGTGTGTATGCACAACTGGCCTAAATAGCAGCCACTGTTTTTTTTATATGAATGGAAAACATAATGTGAAGAGTCGCAATCAGAAAAATGCCTAAACGATTTAGAATTTCACTATTTTTATGATTAAATATAAAATTAATTGCAAAATTAATTATGAAAATTAATTATAAAATTAATTACAAAAATTAATTATAAAAATTAATTATGAAAATTAATTATAAAAATTAATTGTAAAATTAATTATAAAAATTAATTATAAAAATTAATTACAAAAATTAATTATAGGAATTAATCATTAAAATTTTTGAAATGTAGAATACCAAAAACAAGTTACAATACTTATTCAGCTTTGAACCATAATATCGGTATCTGGAATTATAATATCTCGTGAAGAGTTACTGAAACCTTAATAAAGCGTCTAAATAAACATGTCTTCGTTCGGCTTGAACCACACTTTCCGGGGATAAAATTCAAGAAGGAGTAAGTTGTAATATTATGTGGTTCACCTTCACTCCGGATTAAGGTTGCTGCAAATTTGAGCAATATTATGCTTTCAACGTTATCTAAAAACATTTAATAGTGCGTTATAAAAATACTCACCTTATGAAACCATTTCTTTCAGATATCCTATGGAGATGAAGTTTCAATTGTCGGCACTTATCGATGCCGTCTATAGTACTGAGCTCAAAATTTGGCATCCAGGAAGGAACTACAGTATAAATAAAGAACACAATAATTGTTATCTGGTTTAGAATATTCGCTTAAATTCAATTAACGTGATAAAATTTGAAATTTGTGATTTTGACATCCTGATACTGTATTTTAGGCTAGCTGGTAAAGTCTCTAGTATTTTTTTCTTAATTTGCCAGAAACTTTTTTACGCTTTGAGAAGTGAGCCTATGGACTTTTAGGCTATATCATTCATTTCGCATGATTTATATATCATTCATTCATAATTTTATTTTATTTTAAAACCGTCGTTAAACAACCGACTTAATTTTTATGTTTACGACTACTGATGTTCCACACCCTAGTCACTTTACCGATACAAATATGTATAGGTAAAATGTAAACAACCACCATACAATTATCGACGTGAATAATGCTTAATTAATTCAGGTAATAGTTGCATATTGGAACAAAAATAATACATTACGTACTGAAAAGCAAAATTAATGGTGAAAAAGTACTTATTCGTTTAGCGGAGCAGTGAAAAAAATAGGCAAACTTATGTTACCGCAGATGATGCTTTATTAATTTCGGTAATATGGTAATTGGTGCAGGGTTAATAAGGATTCCTATTACAGATTTTCCATTGTTCGAAAAAATACTTTTTTCCAGTGATAGCAAAGATAGAGCATTAATATTTTAATGAATTAGAGTAAAAAAAAACTCTTTTCCTCCTCTACTTATAAATAATTAAAAAAGTATATGGTTGGTAGGGTGATTCTAATGCCACTTGCCACGCGGGCAAGCCTGGTTGGTGAAACCGAGCAAATTTAAGGCAGAGTGTGCGATTCTTGTTTTTCAGTGGCGCCATCTATGGCCAAGAATTCGACTTCTGCCGCACCATACGTCACACCTGTTTATTAGGCGGGCTCATTCATACATTCACAGATCGTAATTTTGACCTGAATGAGAGAATGATCTATCTCCAATCCAGTACCTCCAAAGGTATTGATTTGTTATGGGAACATGGAGGACTTTGCGAGTCGACAGAATTTTAACGTTCATCAGTCACCAACTACATGGAGAGTCATCGCCCGGCGGGGTTCGAACCCACGAACTCTCAGACGTGGGCCTAGTGCCCTACCGACCAGGCTATCCCGGCCTTAAAACAGTATATTAATGATTAGATAAAGAAATAGTCATGCTACAAAGTCTTTCAAAGTATTATAAGAATTTTATTTGTATTTAAAATTTCGGCTCAATTTTTCTACTACTGATTAACGTATTTCGTTCCAAATTCAAATATATAAGAGATAACATGAAAGATACTAATATAACGATACTAATATGGTCACAAAGTATTATATAGATATATTTGTTAATTATTAAAACAACACTAGTATTGAGCAGTTTTAATACCAATAGCTTGAAAATAAGTATCTTATTGCCCTACGAAAGGTTTTAGTACCTTAGAAAATTACCTGATAGTGATAAATTTGAACTATCATGAGTTGGCTGAGAGCAATAGCATAATACCAAGTGATACTGAATACAGTTAATCTCTATTCTGATGGGATAAGCAACAAAAAGCTTGTTTTAATAATTTAACTGCGTAAAGTCACAGAGAAAGACAGCAAATAATAATAAATGGAACTATTTTAGCTTCATTAATTACGTCCGTTGCGTCTTTTACTTTAAGGCATGATTTCGTAGTGTTTTTCATTATTGATTTTTTGATTATTTTCTTTTTTTATTCAACACTTACGAAGAAAACGGGTATTTGGAGCTGGGATTTAGCAAGTAATAACGTAATGCCTCGTCTGTTATACCATAATTATATTTTAAATTAAAAAAAAAAATATAATTACTATACTGTAAGGATCAAATTCCGGTATAAAGTACCGGCACTTTATCCGTAAAATTCATTTTACCGTAAAATCTAATTTTACCGAAAAATATTGCACTATAATTTAAACTGTAATATTTATTTAATTGAAGTGATTCAGTTATTTTTACGGCATTTATTACTGTAAAAATTACGGTACATCAGACTCTTTGTTCCGCTACGTACTCCGATGAAACTGGAGTTTACGGTAAAAAGTACTGACATCCCGAGTGCTGGTACTTTTTACCATAATTTAATCTGGAATTTCTTGCAGTGTATAGCCTCTCTACATTTTAATTTTAAAAGCTTTCTCTATGCAATCATTTTATGTTTCTTTTTCTCTTAACTATTATGGAATCTAACTATTGTTCAGAAAATATTTGACGAAATTTTATTTCATTCTTCATAATTTTGTAAAAAAAAAAAATGCAAATAGTTTAGTTATTTGTCTTGAAATAAATGCTCCCTGTATTACAATTATGCAAATTAATTTTTCTTCTTACACTATTTTGTGTATAATTAACGTTTTAATTCTCGGTTACTTCCATTATTCATTTTTTTTCCACATCATCGTTTCGCTACAAGTTGAAATCGTTCAGCAAAAGCTTTGTAACAAAAAAAAAAAAAAAAAAAAAAAAAAAAAAAAAAAAAAAAAAAAAAAAAAAAAAAAAANGAAGCAGGTTCGAAGCTTTTAATCAATTGATAATTAGTCAGAGGAAGTCATTATTTTATATTTTTACCGGAATTCCTAGTCAACATATTATTGATTTTATCATCCGATTTGCTTACATCTTATTCATGGAAAGTACAGTTTTACCTTACAAACAATTTACCTCTGATTAGAATTGTCATCAAAAATGCATAATTTATGTAATCATTTATTTTAATTTCTCTTCTTTGTTCTTATTGGACATTATACTATATTTAATATTAATTATATTTTAATAGATATAGTAAAGGAGGCTATTAGAAATGTCTTTTCCTTGTAGTTGGTAAAGTGGATAAGTGGGTTTTTTATAGATATTTTTTTTTTGTTAGAGATTATAATTTATGAAATTAATTTTGTCTATTTCGAAGTAATTATTAAGTTATACTAGGGGGCTAAGCCCCCCTGTTCGCTGCAGCTCACCAACCCCAATTATTGCTTCCTCAATAATTGTCTTTTCTTAGCAGAAAACAGTTTTTCTACTAAAGTTAAAATTACTCACTTAACATATATGTATTAAAAGGAATTCTGTTTGCTTACTCTTGTGCCTCTACTTTCCACGTCCAAATATTACTATCTATTAGTATTATAAACATTTAAATCTCTAGGTGAACGGAAGTGATTTTTCGAAGTAATCATTTTTTAAAATAACATTTATATTCTTATAGCATTATATTGCTCAAACAAATTTGATGAGTACACAACCATAATTAAATATTCTCGCTAATAAGAGCAGTACTGGAAAATAAGTTTAAATTAGGGATACAAAAATATTTAAAGGAAAGCAATACCTTTCGTTAATTTTTTGCTGATGACAACCTAAACAACATGGAAATGAATGAAGGAAAACTGGATCCTACCACGTGATTTTCCGGCCAATAAAAATGCGCCGACAATAATGGAAAATGGTGTTAGACCATTATGATTTTATGTTATGTAGAGAAATTATAAAAGCTTCAATGTTAGATTTGAATATCTAGTCAAGTTCTATTCGTCTAGCAAAGGATTTGCTATGTTGGCTATAAGGAGTTGCTTTAATTCTTAATTAAAACTGAAAGATCAAATTTAATAACTGCAGTAAAAATTTTATCGTTTAAATAAAATACAAAATATCTAGCATAACTCTGAATTAAGTTAACATTTTAATAGCTGAATTATAAATGTAAGGAAAATTTGGATAAGAAAATACTAGGAATTCTTCCAAATGTTAGTTGTTATTGCTCATGTGGCGATTTTGTTTGCAATTCTTTGCATTTACTTCCCAACCAAAAAATATAAAAAATGGAGTGGAATATCATCAAATTTATGAAATATTTAATGTTAAAAAAATGCACACAAAGTTAGCGAAATAAATATTTTTGTTATACGATCACCAAATAGCAACCTTGTTCAGGTTTGTTCACATCCTTCTCCTCAAAATAGTGAAATAGTATCGTCGCATACCACGTGAAGACGGAGCCAAGTGCCAACTCCTGGTGAACGAACTATAGTACCATTTATCCCTTAATTTTGCTTTTCAGTACAAAACATATTATTTTTATTTCAATTACAGTTGATTTTAAATTATTTAGTTTTATGGCATCACGTTTTAAACGCATAACTATATACGAAATAAACTCGGGGTTTCAGATTGCCTTAGAAATGCTTATTTTATGTGTATTAGTCCGCTTATGCTACCATGATCACGTTGCTCATTCAGATAGCCTGGCATAACTAATAAAAAAGAATTAAGTAATACTGAACTTGCAATAAACTATTCTTTTTTATTAGAGCTGTAAGCTAGCAAACGTAACTAATGTTATCTCTAAAATATTTAGCAAAACTGAGAGGCTTCCTCTAAACCAATAAGAAAATTAACTTCTCAAATGTCTCTGAATTTCAAAATCTAATTTAAAATTTAAAACCGGGTTTTGTTATTTGCTTACAATTGTATTCATTTAGATTCATGTTGAATTTCGTATTCTTAGAATCGTGAATCGGTATACAGACACACAAATACACACATATTCTGTATTTTATTATAAGTATACAATACATTAGCTTCGTATTGCGATAGGCCAGAAGCTTTCCAGGCGCGCGTTTAAAGCTAATGGCGATACACGGTGTCCAGTTAAGATTAAAAATTTATATTAATTTAAGCATGTCTTACTGGGGATTGTTCAGATTATTCTATTTATGACTTTATGACATGACAATAGTCTTTTTCTTTCTTCTGTTAACACTACACTAATCGAACGCTACTTGCATCGGCTGCCCTTTTACAATTCTTATGGCTTCAAATATATTCAAATTTAAAATAAATTAATAGGACCTGACTAACTCATTTTAAGCAGCAATATGAATATTTCATATCACCTTCAACATTTAATCATTCAAGCTTGGTTTTTTACAGTATAAAAAATTACGGTAAGAAGTACCGGCATTCGGGATTCGGCTCTTTTACTGTAAAATGCCTTTTTACCGGAATATATTCCGAAACAAAAAAAATCTGATAAACAGTAAATTTTACAGTAATAATTACTGTAAAATCAGTGAGCCACGCTAATTAAATAATTAATAAAAATTACGGAGTAATATTTTACGGTAAAAATGGACTTCATGGATGATGCACCCAAAGTGCCGGTACTTTATACCGTAATTTGAATCGGGATTGTTTACAGTGTAGTAGGTTCGAAAGAATTGGTGCATTGCAATAAATAATATAAAGGCATTACTCAGTCACAAATATTATAATTTTAAAATTTTTTTCTTAGAAATTACATTAGTGTAATAATTTTTTTTACGGAATAAAGACAGAAAAGCGATAAAAATTCTTACTTATGGTTCAAAACAAACTGTACTTTTTTTCAATTAACGCTTTATTTGTCTTTTAAAACGAACGTTTTGGAAACTTTTTTAATTTTCTTTTTGCTTAAATGAAACTCACTTTTACTAGTACAAAAACCTTTAAGCTGACTTTCTGAGAAGCACTCAGATTGAAACAACTAAAACTTCACATTTATCTGCTAATGACGTTTTATGTTTTCGGAAAAAAGTTTTTTTATATGTTTGAAATTTTCTTTAAAAACAAATTTAGGTAGGACTACGTCTTTTAGAAAAAAGTTTGGGGATATTCCAAAACTTTTTACTTGACGGTTTTCTCTCCCCTTTCACTTTTCTTTTTATGATGATATGAATGTTTTTAAGAAATTCATCCTTATTTTCAGTGAAATCATTATATTAGAATGTTTTTTTAAGCAAATAATTTGAAAAAAAAAATATTTAAAGCGCATTTCAAGAAAGAAAAACACAGGGGAATGTTGAAGAAAAGTTAATTCTAGCCAGACTGCACAGAATGTGACTTTAACCATCTATATTATATAAAACGCTAATACGTATGTATCAATAAAACCAATGATATTTCTTTTCTCGCGTTGGCAACAGTTTTCATTTTTAATTGATAGGCTTCGGCGCGCAAGAGCACGTAGTGAGCATCATATGGCTAATCTATATTATATAAAACGCTAATACGTTTTAATTGATAGGCTTCGGCGCGCAAGAGCACGTAGTGAGCATCATATGTCTAATCGGGTGAATTCTCACCGAATTATCAAAAAAATTCTCACAAAATTATCTTCATCGAAGCCGATGCTTTACATCCGGCGTTCAGTACTATTTCCTATTGTTTTACAACACATGGTTTTAGCCCTCTGGTGGGAAAGACTTTAAAATAAAACTTACAACAGTTACTTCTCTCAACAACTGAAATTTAGAATAGTGTGATTAAGAAAAATATGTGAACAGTTTGCAATTTCAAATTAATATTGAAATGCACAAATTTAGAATTTTCTACAGTGAAAAGTTTTCAGAACTTCAGTGTTCAAAAAAGTATACAAAAGCTAGACGTTAAGAACGTATCCAATGAGCGAGCAAAGCCAGCATCGGATTGCTTCACAATCCGAAATGAACTGCGAAAGCAGTTCCGGGGGTTGGCGAGCGCCAGCGAGCAGGGGGCTAAGCCTCCTTATACAAATTATTTTTAGCTAGAAGAGGATATATTAAAAAATGATAAAACAGATGCTTCTGCAACAAACAAACAGCAACGATCTTGCTTTTAGATACAGCTATATTTAAGTAGCATATTAACGAGAATGGACATTTAGTTCGGAATTTAATCCAATATATTCTCCAATTTAGTTAATTTTAGAAACTAGAGTTTGTGTTAAAAATTGTCCGACTTGGGTATTCCTGAAAACTCCTCGCATTAAAACTTGTCAAAATATAAAAATTGAGTTATGGCGTGAAGTGGAAAATTTCTTAACACATTTGTAGCTCTTCTGTAAAAACAAAGGTGGTTACCTCAGCAGCAAAACTACTGCGGCAAAGCTATCAGCTCTGTAAATTTATTTTGGTCTTGCAGGCAAAACAAACAACACTTAGAATTTTTTTAGAGGCAAAATTACGTTAAACTGAAAAACAAACTGTATTATTCATCTCACTCTGTATTTTCTGTATTTCATTCTGTGTATTTTCATCTCTCAGAGTTGGAGATAACGACCTTATCAGGTTTTTTTAAAGTGAAAAATCGTAACTGTAGGATGCAACTTTGGCAACAGTTTCAAGTCCAAGGATTCAAAATTTTGAATGCTTTCCCTACGCTCTGTTTTGGTTTTTTGAATATCTATTTAGAATAGATTTGAACTTTTCTTCTTTTGTTGATACTACAGTTAGTTGTCAGCCTTCAAGCAGCTTATTTCATCTTATATACACCATTTACCTCTATACTGCTCAGCCACTTTTTTACGCCATCTATCCATCTGCCACATGCTCTTTCTTTTTTTCCAGGATTGTGGGAAATAATAATTTTTCAACTGGGTTATTGTCCTATCGATATATATAACCAAGCCATCTTATTTGCTATATTTTAGCTATTTAAACTGTATTTGTTTCTCAAACTTTAGTGTGTAACTCAAAATTGTATTTTATTCTACTTACTGCATTCTCCTTAACTGCCCGAAAATCTTTTATCAAGATCTTTCCATTAAAACCAAAATAAATCAATTTTAGCGTATTTAAGAGAGAATCAAGATTTGTTTTAATTATTGAATCAGTCTACCGCAGCTGCTTATCTAGTAATTTGCAAGAAAAAAAATAATTTTGTTCTTAATTTAAATTTTTTTACTTATTTAATTGATAAAAATAAATATGCAAATGAAGGGAAGAAGATGTTTCGATAACTTTAATTTTACTGCACTCTTTTTATACTTTTAATGTTATATATACTTTGTGTTAATTAAATTTTTTTTTTTTATCAAATTAAGACGTATTTCATTTTTCAAATGATGTGAAGGAACTACAGAATTTTCCGGTTGAGACCCAAAGGGGATTTGGAGACATTTAAATTCTCTTTGATTTAGTCAATAAATAATAGTTGTTTAAAACACGTCTCTTTTGCGTCTTATTTCATTATTTTTCATTAATTTTTAAACGTTTTGTGCGATATATCACTCAACAAGTATTTAAATTCTAAGTAGGATTTCATGTAAATACAATTGAAAGATTTGTCCTTTTAGTATCGGATATATATTTAGATTTTGCTATTTTTTATAATGTTTTGCATCAAATTGCTATCAAAATTTCAAGATTTGTTTTCTTTTTAAATAAATAAATATTTGCTTTCAATCAGTATTTCATAAGGGTAATTTTTAGATGACTTCATGATATTCGATTATATATTATAAAATTGAAAAATGCGATTTAGGACTAAGTGAGTTAAGTTTTTATTTTGATTTTCACTTAGCATACAGTACATTCAACTTACATTCCATTTTCAAACAACTTTTACTATGAATGTTAATAGAACAATCAAATTGTAACTAGGCTTAATATAAATTTTAGAGTAACAAGAAATATAGTAGCTGTCGAATTTAGAGTTAGCTTCAGCATAATATTCTTTGTAATTAAAAGGAACTTTCATGTTTTAAAATCACAGTTACTGATAAAAAATTAAAAATAAACTTACTTTTTTTTCTGTTTTACTGCTTCAAAACCAAAATGTTCTGTAAGCTTTTATGCTTATTTCATGAAAAAACAGTAGTATAAAACTAAATTATATAGTGCATAACCTGTGTTTAGTAAATATTGTAATTTAAAAGCATCATAAAGACGCAGTATTTTTTCTCATTAAATTTTAGAATCATAGATATTAGTGTCATTTTATTCCTAATTGTTTAAGTGACAGTCATGAATTGTCCTAATACTTTGAAATCACAAGCACTTTATTTTCATTATCTTTTTCGTTTAAGACTAAAGAATGTCCGTCGTTTTTTAATGGAATTGAGACATAGCCATTGCCACTGGCAAAAAAAAATCAGTTTTTCTGCGAGGTTACGTTAGAGATTTATATATATATAGAAAGAACATATTTCGTAGTAAAAATATTTTGTTGAAATAATATTAATTGAGAATTAGGAATTATTAATCGTATAAAACTTAACTGCTGCCTTGATCAAAACAAAATAAAGTAGAATTCTTTCCTATACTTATTGAATATTGCTCACTTCTTTTTCACCTTTTACACCTGAAAAAGCAAATATTTATCGCTATTTCTAGTACAATTTCAAATGATATAGTGGCATTTAATAGATTAGTTACTTGCTCAACAAAATCTGTACTTCCAGAGGGAAAAATCTGATAACCAATAGATATTTTTTATAAAAATAAAAAAAGCAGAATTGGTAACACTGGATTGAAATTGACCAAATGTAGTTTTTGTTATAACGTAAAGTTTTTCAGAAATTAAAATTTTTTGTTTTTTGTTTGAAATAAAAAATTAATTTTTTTAATGCCATAAACTGAAGTTATACTTTAATGCTGCAAACAGCCCACGAGATTTTAAATTTATGTTTTATTGTTAGGAAATAAGCCGAAGTGCACACATAAATAGCTTATTAAGAGTGTGGTTTTTATCTTTAGACTAGAATATCGAACCATGAAGGAGGTATTATAAAAGAATGTGATAACTCTATAACTTTTTGAACTGACAAAAGTCATTCTACTGATGCAACAGACTAATAAGCCCTACGAGGCATGCGGATAAAAATTTATCATGTTTTCTGGTGAAATATACGGTCTATCTTTCCAAGTCAGCTTCTATTTTTAGCTCATAGGCGATAGATGACTGTCGCATACTTTCGCAGACAAATCTAAAGATACACCCCATATTTTCACCATAATGGTCAAATGACCAACAGGGCTTGCAAGTGTTTTATGGGGATGGTGCTTATAAAGATGCATTAGCTAATAGGAACATGCAGTTTTTGCCAATCATTACTTCCGGATACGACCTTTTATGATCTTGAAACAGTTTAATACACATCTTCTACCCGGAATGGAGAAGCTATCAATTTTTTCCCTTTTTTGTCCCTTTTTTTCCCTTTTCCAGCCACGTTTTCCTTATCTGTCATTACGGGAACTATAAATTTGCTGATTGCGGATCTTGGTTTTGTTTGAAATAACGAATGATAGTTACTTGAGAAAATAAGGACTATATAGGGTATTTGATGACTACTCTCTTAATTGAGATGGAATGTGGACAATGCAAGTGATTGTATATGTGTCTAGACAGATTTGTTTCGAAAGGTAAAGTATCTCAGACAGATATATTTGAAAAACTGGACCCACTTGATAGTTAATGACTAGACCATTTTAGTGTCACATACGTAAAACTTGTTGAGAAATATGGTTTTTACTGCTTACTACCTGTTAACTTTTTTTTTCAAAGTCATTGAGAAAGATACGTTAAACGAAAATACATATTAGCGAATTATATTAGAGAAAATACATATTATTTGTTGAGAAATTTGATGTTTACTGCCAGTTTACTTTTCAAAGAGGCAGAGATCGTTATGTTAAACGAAAATACATATTAGAGAGTCTAATTACTACTTCTTACTAAGAAATTTGGTGCTTACTGCCACTTCACGTAGTTTTTAAACGGGGCAGAAGACATTGCGTAAAAATAAGAATTCGTATTAATAATTTTGCAATTTAAATTGTTTTAAAAAACTCAATTTTAAAAGTAAATTTTATTCCTATTTGGATTTTCAAGATGCATTCAAAAATTAAACTAGAGGAAACCCATTGGAGAAAGTGTCGTTACATGGATCAATTTGGACTTTTCATTTTTTTTATGTGAAATGGAACAATTTGCATAAAAAATTATAAGGTAATTTTTTTTAACTTTAATTATATAACAATTTCATAAGAAATATATAATATGTTTGTCTTGCACAATAGATTTGAGAACGAATATTGTTATGCTCATCAGGAAAAAAAAATTAAAATGGTGGTAACAATATAGAATTGTACCTTAGAGACATACGGATCGATACCTTAGAGTTAAACATATTCGATACTTATGATAGTGGTAAACTGTTGCTATTTAAAAGAAATTAAAAAACGTTTTAAGCTAAACTTTATAAAATTGTGCATTTATATGATATGAATAACTTAGTTTTAAGTTATTCATATCATATAAATGCATTCTCTTTGTTCCCATTCTCTTTGCTACTTCTTACAAGTCCGAAGCTAGGTTTTCCGATGGTTTCCATAGCTTGAAAATAAATATCGAAAAACCAGAAATTACAAGTAGCTATTATAAAGCTTTATTATACAATTTGAAAACTTAGATTGCAATCAGCAATACCTTCAATTGAGGAATTTTTACCTATACTTTTTATTAAGAATATTGAATTAATACCTTCTTAGTGCTATATATGATCATTCATACTTTATTATTAATACCAATTAAAATACTTGATCGTATTTTAAGTAGGATTTGTATTAATTATGTTCATATCCTTTCTACTTCTTTTCATACTTTTATTTCATATTCTTAAACACACAAAGCACTCATTAAGCTTGTATATAACAATTGAACCGTGAAACAATCTTAAATCTCATAAGGGTGCCACAACTTGTAAAAATTTGGAAAAATCCTACATTTTAACATTATGTAACGATTTTATGCAAGAGCCGTAACGGTTATGCATTATAGCCTATTATAGGCAAGATTACTTTTTTATGCGCTACAGCGTGTAATGTTGTTTTATTTGTGTTTTATTGTGTTAAGGTGTTGAATTTATAATTTCTTTTATCAGTTAAGTTGTAAAACGATAATCAATACATACATTTTATAACTTAAGAATTGACAAAATTTTAATTAATTATCAATACGAGAAATCAATATATTCTTATTGATGTTTTTTTTAAATAATGTCTTTCATTTTTTACTGCAAATAGTTTTCTTAAAGGAAAAAAATAATTTAGAAGAGTTGCTTGGGCATATTCATTTCCTTAGGAAAGAAATATGATAATTGACCAAAATATATTTAAAAAAAATAAAGAAAAGAAAAATTGAGTCATTAAAATTTATAAATGCTTAGAAATGAATTTATAATGGGAACTTCTTATCACAATTAAGAAAACAATTCGAAAATACTAATTCTTTAGAGTAATTTTTAATGAAAATGCATTGGGTTTTGTTTTTATTTTGATACGTTTCACCATTAACAAGAAACTTTACTCCCAAAAAAATTTGACTTTTTGTTTTATTTTGGTATTTAAGGCAGTAATAACATGCGCTAATTAAGAAAAAAGTCTTAGATTTATTTTAAAAACATTTTTTATCCCATTGTATTTTTGCGATAAAAAATAATCAACACTTTATTGTAAGTATTAGGGAGTGCAATTAGCTTATTTTGGTCGAGCTACTTTTGAAGGAGCCATTGATTTTACATAAAAAGTTTTAATAAAAAATGGTACTTATTTCATTTTTATAACAATTAAGAATGCCGTAGTGTAATCGATATAGACAATTAAGCCAGAAATTTAAGGAGACAATTATAAGAGAAATTAGCAATGTTTTTTATTTCATTTCTTTATTCTAAATTGAAGGGGATATGATTAAATTATTCGAGAGAAAATAAATTTTTAATCCATGTTTATGAGCAACTATATTTTAAGTAATAAGATCAGGTATTAAGAAAATAAATATAAAGAAAGTTAATTGTTTATCGAGCAAACATTTAAAGTAATACTTGTAGAAAATGTATAATTTGAATTAAGAAAAACGAGTTAAGAAAAGCAGGGTAAATACATATTATATTAAAGAAATACGGATTCACTATTGCATTGATATTTTTAAGGCTTTCCAATTTTTATAAACATCTAAATAATTTTGACAGATGATAAGAAATCAAGTTCTAAATATTTGCTTTAGGATCTAAATTCGTTAATTACGTATTCTTTTGTCACCACTGTATGAGAAGAAATTTTTCTCCCCAAAAATAGTACAACAAAAAAATAAAAACAATAACGTAAGCTTTGTATTAACGAATTTTTTTTTCTACATTACAAAAATAATTCACTTCGTTTCTCGATCACGTGATTTACAACTCTTTGAGACAATAATTTACTACTTCTTGAATGAATCCACTTCTACAATACAAGAAAACTGAATTTTCAAAACGAATTTATTTTAAGCGCATGAAGTGCAGTTATGAAAAGAAAATATCTATAACGGAAGCAGCTCGGGAAAATGTTGTATCCTAGGCAAATTTTAATATTTTTATTTTGATGAAGATTAATTAATTCAACTAACTTAAAAATTTCTCGAGAAACATATTATACGTTTTTTTTATTAATATATATTTTTGGAGAATGGATTCTGTCAAACAAAAAAACAGAAAACAAAACAATTTTCTTCTTAAAGTTAAGAAAGTAGGTCCAAGTTATATCATAATATTGCTGATTTTAGCTAAGTAATAAGGATAATTAAATTTTAATTTTTAAATGCTTGTCAATTGTCTTAAATAAATTATAACATTTCATTTCTTTACGCATCGGTTTTATTAAGACTTGTTCGAATTCATATTAATATTCTCTCTGTGCTGTGTATGTTTCATTAACGAACGAATTTTTTTTAAAGTTGAAGAAATGTTATTTTATCTATGCATCGAGTTACTGAATAACAAACAACGCGGCTGCTACTTTTCACCTAGTAGTATAAAAGAGCATTCTGGTTATTTCACTACACTAGAAATCATTCTTGAGTCTTCGTGCAGTGGAACATTACTTTAGTATTAAGTAGTTGACTCCATTTTTGGTCTTAAAATACACGAAATTACAGTAGTTCTTTCTTTCTAATGGCGAAGACACTCATCTGCATGAACTGCCAGCCATAATGACAGTCAAGGAAGCCCGGAAAAATAAGCTTTCCGGGTTTAAAGTTTTGAAACCAAACAAACGTGACTTATTCATAAAGCCCACTTATTAAATAAAAGATAAATATCAAAAACAAAATGGTGCATACATGATACCATTCATGAAAATTTCGGTTTTTACTCACTCGCTGAAGCAATTAAAAAATATATCTCCTTCACAAAAACTGAATATTATTTTGGTTAGTTGGTGCGTGATGCATTGTATGCCTCCCGTCTGATGAAAAGGAAGGTTACTCCACTCAGCAAGCAATGCTCTTCGAAATTCCAGCTCTCATGTAGGAGGTAGTTGACGTGCTGCAATTCGTCGGGTAGGTATATCACACACACGCTCCATCGAACGAAGTGGTAAGTGAGAATACTGGCCATTCTATACAATTGATATTCTCAGATCAAAAGCATATGTTTTTGTTGTTTGCTCGGTTAGGGTGAGTAATGTTTTCCATAATCACATATTCTGTGCCTACGGCATCCCTAAATGTTGTTCCAGAATCATGTCCCGAAAAATTTGGTCTGTCATTGCTCCGATTTGAAATGGGTGTTCTGGAGCCCAGTATAATTCCGCCTCAAGCGAGCAATCGTGTACCACCGAAATATTGTCGTTCAATGATATTGTTTTGGTGGTAATGGGTACCTGACGTTTTCCATATGAAAGCTCGACTAGAATCAGACTGCAAGCTAAAACTGGACTCATCGGAGGAGATCAAACAAACTCTCTGTGTCGATGTCCACATTACATGCTTTGTGCTACAGATTAATCGCTGGTGTCTTGCTGTCACCAGCGATTAACCCGCAGTTCTGACAGGCTTATAAGCAAATAGAACAATATTTCCAAAACGTCCTTACCCGGTTTTCCCTGAAACTGTAGTACACGTGACTACATATATTTGATTTAACAAATCATAGGCCTTACTCCGTCTGCTTCTTTTGACAGTTGCTACGAAACACCGGTTATCTTTTGAGTTGCTACCAAACACTGGTTTTCTTTCGACATTGTAACTTGGACTGTGTAACTTGTACATTGTAACTTGGACTAACGTCTACTGAAATTTCCATTATCTCGGAATCATTGCCAAATCCAATAGATAAGAATTTGGGCCATTTCAAGATCCTCGGATACTTTGAGTAAGCCCACATTCCAGGTGCCTGATATCTATATCACCTAAAAAATCATCCGCGTGTCCTCTATGTGATAGCTATTCAGTTATCGCACTGAGATGGCCTCAGAACTCTCGTGGACAAGTTTACTTCTTTAGCGTCATTCCTCAGATATCTCTCTTTTATATTCTCGTCATTATGACGTACTATCGGTGTCATCTGGTGGCTTCCTGTAATTTGCAGATTATTCTTGAAGATGCGTGTGATAATTCTATTGGTGAGATTTTAGCTTTAGAGTTCAATTTCTGTGTGATTTTGAATTATCCTTCATTTTCGGACTTCATTTCATTATTCTTCATTTTCGTGTACTATAGAATTTTATATTCCAATGAAATTGATTGAAAAAGAATTTTCTGTAACGAAAAAAGTTTTATAGCACATGTCTGGAGAGCCTGAAACGGTCATAATCTCAGCCAATAGCGCCTTTTGTTATTGATAATCAAAATTCTTCACCCCGGTGGAGCAAATATACACTAGACCAAAGTATATGTGCTCCAAGCTACAACACTAGATTCATAATACATGGTTTTTTTGGGGAGGGACAAAATTGTTTTCTCTATTTCTCCCTCCAGGAATGCTAAAATTAAATCCATTTAAGATTATCAGTAAATGTTTTTACCTGAAGGAGGAGAGTTGCACTTTGCTTTGTCATTGGGGTTGCTGCTGTGTCCACAGCCAGCTTTATTGATGGTGCAGATTTTCACTGAATAATTCGTGTTCGGTCGGACGGTGCTTTTGAAGACTAAGTTTTCTTTGTGAACTTCAGTGAATTCTCGGAAATTGTCCCGCACTAAGTGACCACTACCATTCCTATACAAAGCATCCCCTTGCAGCGTTACCTGAAATACACAAGAAACAACATTATCACAAATACTGTGTAACTCGGTACATAAATCGAGTTTTCAAACCTCCAAATTTTTACTAAAATCAGGGGGTCGACTTATGCGATGGTAATAAAGACGGTCAATCGTTGATCGTGATTTACTGCATTATAAACAATGCGATAGATAAGAATAACTGTGGATCAATTTATCCCTTGTAAAACTATTAATCGCTGTTTTTAGTACAATTAATTTCTACTTTTTTCTAAATATATTTTTGTTACGTAAAAAAGTTTTTTAGAAACAATATTTTTAATTGCGATCAGGAATAAAAGTAAAAAAGAAAAGTTAACTTATTCAAGAATATTTAAAAAAAATATTACGCAATAATTTTTTTTTTTAAAACATACCATAAAAGCAATAAATTTAAAGATACAAAAACATCATCAGTGTCGGATTCAATAAGGTTAGCACTATAGTTACACGGATCCCTCTCTGCTATAAATTCTGCCTCTCTGCTACTTCATCACCATCTGCTGAGTCCAACAAAGCACTGTCAACCCCATTCAAATAATTCGAAATTCCATATTTTTTTAAAAAATTTTACAATGACATTAGTAACCACATTTTGCCAAGTGTCTAATATTATTTGACACATGACGTTTTTAGGAATAAAAATATGACTTACAGACAGCTGTCGACTTACACTTCCGACATAGTAAAATTTGCTATCTCGTAATCAAAAACAGGGTCTTGACTTATAAAACGGAATATACGTAATTCAATAACACATCTTTTATTTGTCAAAATGTTCTAAAAGGATTCATACTTTTTATTTGTTTGCCCAAGGTTCTTTTAAATATAAGTTGTCTTACAAATTCTCTAAACAGCAGTTCTCTAAAACAATAGTAAACTCCACTGAATATGCTTCATCCATTCTTTTTCGTCTTCAAAATCTAATAAAATTGGTAAAAGATACAACACTGCAAGTTACGCTTACAATGACTATCTATATTGCAACAGAAAAAATAAAATTGTATTTTTGAATTTTGCTAGCATGCTAATTTTATACTGTCCATTCCTAAGGGAAAGTTTTTTTCTTAATCAAAATTTAATCAAAAGATGAAAAAAAAATTTATTGTATCGATTGCTTTCCAAGTACACTGAGAAAAATAATATAGTCAAAAGTACCAGAATGTGGTAAAATACCAAAGAACTCGGTAGTTTTTACCAAATCACTTTGGCAATGATTTTGGTATAATTTTACTAAGATCATTCAACATTTTAAACTCATACCTCAGTAAAATATGCTCCTCACGCATTATAAAATTATGCCATAATAAATTGTGGTTTTATAATGTGTGTTGAAATATGATAAATATGGTAAAATTAGTTGTGGTATGGCCACAACTAATTTTACCATATTTATCATATTTACCATTATGTTATTATTCAAAATAAAAAAGTTATGTTTTGCGCTTATAAAAAGTTACGTATAGCCAAATTAGTTCATATATTATTCAAAATAAAAAAATTGTTTTTAAATTTTATTGAAAATATAATATATAGGTATTTTAGGAACATTAGAATTTTAAATAAAAATAGAATACATACATTAAAAATGATAATTTAATCCTCATTTGGAACTAATCATTAATTAGTAATAATTTTTGGCAAATTTAGAAAAAGCTTTCAAGTGTTAATTTGTTTCACAATTTCGTTTTTAAAATGTTTCTTAAAGGACGCTAATCTTATTTAGATGATAGTAAAAGGACATAATATTTATATTTACATTATTTTTTATTGTCTTTTTTTTTGGAAAAACGTAGTGTAAAAATGAAACTATAATTACAGAGAGTTTAGTGGAAGTACACAACTTTAAAGAAGGAGATTACCTTGAAATAAATAATATTTTGCAGTTAAACAAGAATGGCCTAACTAATTAAATATTTCTTTTTTCGAATTTCTTTTTTTTTGTAATAATAACTTAAAGCAGAACTCTTGAACATATGAGAATTAATGTTTATAGATTATTACATTATTAAAAAACACAAAGTATTTTAATAATGCTTATTAATTTTGTTCTTATTAAAATTTCTAAATTCTCATTAAAATATTGCTTAATTTTTTAATACATCTTTTTAAATTTATTACTATTAATCTTTTAAATTTCAGGAAGTTAATTTTTAAGTAAAAAAGTACCGGCATATTAAAATCATCTTCCACATCCAGTATATTTAAACTTGAAAAATGAATTTTAATGGCAAATTTCTTAACTAGTTAATAAAATGTAAATAAGCTCATTAATTCAAAGTTTTAGGAAAACTTTTTTTCAAAAAATACCTCATGTTTGATAGAAATCAAAAATTCAAAAAATAAATAAAAAATAAAACAGGATTTTATAATTTCATGTAGTTTGACTAAAAAAAAAAATTATAATGGATATTTTTTTTTTAGAATTTTTTTTTGAATAAAATTAAAGAATTAGAAAGTTAAGCAAATTTTAATGTTTCTCAGATAAATTTAATAAAATTAACAAATTAAATAAACAGTCGCCTAAATAAATAGAAAAAAGGAATGAATATATATTTTTTAAGAGGTTTGAACAAAGCACAAGAAGAAATTTGAATAAGCATTAATTTACCTTATTATTATTAAAGGTTATTTCACAAAATGTACTGTCGAAAATAAGATTAAATTTAGACATAAGCATAAATTTGAATCAATTTCACTATTTTATTTTACATTTCTTCTTCTGAAAAATACATTTTATACACTGTTTTAAAGAATTAACAATCTCAAAGTACAGTGCACAAAATGAAAAACAGGCCACCCTGAATAACTTTTGATCTAATTATCGGGTATTTAGGTTCTAGGACTCATTTTTAATGGTTCGAGGGAGGAAAAACGTGATAAATATACCTTTTTTCAACGGATTCGGATTTTTAACCCCCAAATTATTAGAGGTATCCGTAATCTTGGTCATGATAGTTTGGTCTGGATAGAATGGTCCAAACTTTGGATTAATTAATTAATCTTTAATTACGAAATTCGTTTATTCACAGATGATTCCAAGCTAAAAAATAACTTTTGGTAAATATTTATTATTTTATTTAATGATATCACCAAATTTGAATTGTGAGGTATACAACTTTTGTGCATCATTTAAAAGAATATAATTTTGCATGGAAAGGATGCAAAATTGGAACGAAATTGGTCGAATAGTTCCTGAAAAACTGAATTTTAAAAATACGACTTTTTCTCCGATAATGAATATATATATGGTCATGATAGTCATGATATGGTCATGATAGTTTGGTCTGGATAGGGTGGTCCAAACTTTGGATTAATTAATTAATCTTTAATTACGAAATTCGTTTACTCACAGATTATTCCAAGCTGAAAATAACTTTTGGTAAATACTTATTACTTCATTTAATGATAACAACAAATTTGAATTGTGAGGTCTACAACTTTTTGCATCATTTAAAAGAATGCAATTTTACACGGAATGGATACAAAATTGGAACGAAATTGGTCGAATAGTTCCCGAAAAACTGAATTTCGACTTTTTTTTCCCGATTATGAATATATATATGGTCATGATAGTTTGGTCTGGATAGAGTGGTCCGAACTTTGGATTAATTAATTAATCTTTAATTACAAAATTTGTTTACTCACAGATTATTCCAAGCAAAAAATAACTTTTGGTAAATATTTATTATTTTATTTAATGATATCAACAAATTTGAATTGCAAGGTATAAAATTTTTTTGCATCATTTAAAATAATGTAATTTTACGCGGAAAGGATGCAAATTGGAATGAAATTGGTCGGATAGTTCCTGAAAAACTGAATTTTTAAAAATACGACTTTTTTTCAGATTATGAAATTGAGAAAGGATTATTATAAAAATGTATTTATTTTTTCTTGCATATGCATTTTTTTCTTTATATCTCTATTTACCTATGCATTGCATATTTCTGGAAATGTATTTAATGATATAATGTTTTGAAATGCTCTTACGGATTATTCATTCACTGAAAAAAATGCATATGAAAGAAAGAATAAATACATTAATTAATTAATCTTTAACTACGAAATTCGTTTACTCACAGATAATTCCAAGCTAAAAATAACTTTTGGTAAATATTTATTATTTTATTTAATGATATCAACAAATTTGAATTGTGAGGTCTACAACTTTTTTGCATCATTTAAAAGAATGTAATTTTGCACGGAAAGGATGCAAAATTGGAATGAAATTGGTCGAATAATTCTTGAAAAACTGAATCGTAAAAATACGATTTTTTTTCCGATTATGAAATTGAGAAAGGATTATTATAAAAATATATTTATTTTTTCTTTCATATGCATTTTTTTCAGTGAATGAATAATCCGTAATTTTTCACGGAAAGGATGCAAAATTGGAATGAAATTGGTCGAATAGTTCCTGAAAAACTGAATTCCAAAAATACGACTTTTTTTTCCGATTATGAAGTTGAGAAATGACTATTATAAAGATGTATTTATTTTTTCTTTTATCTGTATTTTTTTCAGAGAATGAATAATCCGTAAGAGCATTTCGAAACATTATATCATTAAATATGTTTCTAGAAATATGCCATGCATAGGTAGATAGAGACAGAGAGAGAGAGAAAAAAAGAAGAATCATTTTTGGAATGAAGTAACCTTTCGTTCATTATACAATTAGCTTCCAGATTTTAGTGAGTTTTCCACATTTACTTTAATTGCCTCTACATCCGCATCTATTTAGAATGAAGCAACATATGACGGGGGTGGTGAGAGGAGGAAGAGAGGGAGTTTAATGAGCGATGCAGTAACTTGAATGTTATAAAAATACTTTGCATTGTGTTGGAGTTAATTATATGTTGCAGTTTTCTAACAAATCTCCATTTTCGTTGAAGCTCTACTGAAAACTTTCAGTCCCGTCCAATTCTCGAACAGACGTAATTAAGTTTTACTGTCGGGTTGCATTTATTGTAATTACTGGAGTTTAGATGAATTTATTTTTAAACCGTGGAAACAAATTTCAAATTAAGAAATATCCTTGCATTTATTATGATATACTTAATGCAAGGTGGTGTGATAAAATGAATGTAGGTCAGCGTAGTTTCGTATATGAATTGTTTAGATAATGAGAATTTATTACAAAACGGGATAGTACAAGTTGGATAAAAATTGGAATTGTAGCTGTATAACTCTTAGATTTCATCTGACGAAGACTATTTGTAAATCAAGTTATGTTTCTCAAAAAAAAATATTTCTGAATTTTAAATAATTTTTTTAAGATATTACTTACAATGTAAAATTGCAAAAAGAGATTACACTCGGGAACAATTTTTTTTTTGTTGCTTTTTCGTCACATGAGATTTTTTTAATAGATCTTAGATACTTTTGTATCACTAATTTCAAATCTGCAATCGGTCTCTCTCTCCAAACTACAGTTTTTTCTATATGACATTTTTTTGTCAAAATTTAACAGGTTTGTATATATAATATGTCATGTTATATAATATGTTTGTATATATAATATTTGTAAATATAATATGTCATACATAATATGTATAAATATGTTATACAAGACAATATGTTATACATATGTTATGTATAAATATGTTATACATAACAGCGGGTCATGAAAATATTCCGACACACTTCTAGGGGAGTTAAGGCACATCATCAGAATTAAAAGTGTTTTAAACTCAGACCTGGAAATGTCGTCTTACTCCACTAGGGGCATTTTGCCTATAATGAGCTCTTTTTTTCCGTGCGCTTCTCAGCAGGACATAATAGGTGAGAGCCCACTAGCCACGTACGAGAAAATTTTCGGGAATGGTTTCCTGTGCAGTTTCAGTTCTGTTGCTGTGCCTTAACTCTCCAAGAAGTATGTCACAACATTTCCATAACAATATAACGTTATAACGTTTCTAACTTTGAACATCTAGACAAAAAATAGACTAAAATTTTCATTAAAAAATTCTGTAGCTTCAGGAGCAAAACTAATTTCGGATTCGGAATCCCCGCCACCGATTTAGGCAAGATTAAATATTTCTATAAATGCAACAAAAAATGTGTTCCCCAACGTTATTGATCTATGTATTTTGAAACATTAAATTAGTTATTAAATACAATGTGTAGCGATTAATATTCAGGGCTATAATAGCTTCTTAAAATTTGTGTATTACATTCTCAATTAATATGTTTTGAAGTAATCTTCACTTGCTGTACTGTGTTACTTCTGTACCTGGATGTAACAGATACCCCCNCCCCCCCCCAGATGCAATTTTAATAGCCTCCGTTCTGGAAGCTCTTCAAGTCTAACGTTTCTAATGAGTGCGACAAACTTAATATTTGTTCTTTAAACAATAATTTAGTTTTCTTGTTTCGGTGGTTGGGAAAATTAATCATCCACAAAACAAAAGAAATCTGATAGAGATTTTATCCCCATAGCCACCACGGCTCAACTTAAAATATTTGTAGCTTTTTAAAAATCATTATAGTTGTTGTTGTTAATTTACGTCGCACTAGAGCTGCACAATGGGCTATTGGCGACGGTCTGGGAAAACATCCCGAAGGATGATCCGAAGACATGCCATCACAATTTTGATCCTCTGCGGAGGGGATGGCACCCCCGCTTCGGTAGCCCGACGACCTGCGCGCGAAGTCGAGCACTTTACGGTAGCACAGTTTAACGAGGACCAATACCGCACACCCTCGGTCCCTACGCAGACTGATATTCCTGATATGCAATGTGCACACTGACCACAGCCAGTGATGCTTGACTTCGGTGATCTGCTGGGAACCGTGTCTTAACGATCAGTCCACAGCGGGACAAATCATTATAGATAAGCTTTAAATAAAATACTATATATCACTTCTGGAAATTTATCAATATCAATTTGACTCGTTAATGGTAAAACACATTTGAATATCGGATTTTAAATTCTGGAAAATAAAATTAAATATGAATGGATTTTTTTTCCTATTCAATAAAAGAATCTTTGTGCTGGAATATAACAGCATAAGAGGACAATGTAAGAAGCATAATTCAAAAGTTCACATTATCATTTCAGTATTTTTCATGCATGAGTTCCTGATTTTCTTTCACTCTTGGTTTCGTGAAATGAATAATATTTTAATTAAATAAACGTCATTATAATTAAATGTGAAGCTGAAAGATTGTACCTTGTTTTAATTGTCCTAAAAGAACACCTTTATATTTTTTTATTTATGTAATTACTATTAGATAAAAATATAAAACATTTTTCTAATTAACAAAATGAAAAGATTAAATTATAAAGGAAATCGTATATTGATATAACTTTCATTAATCAGTCACCTCATTAAATATCAGTAAATAAGCCAAAAGTGTAGGTAGATTATAAACTTTTAATGATACAAGAATTAGTAATAAAAAATTGTGATGAAAGAATTAGGAATAATAATAAAAAAATTACTACTTAAAGTGGTTCAAATTGATTCACATGAACAAATAAATCAAAGCTAGAATTGTGAGTATTTTAAACAAGAAATATTTGCCCTAATAAACATTAGTGAATGAAGCAAGAAATATTTACCGTAACCCATATATTACAATTAGCAAGAGATCTTTACCTTACGCAACCTTACCTTTACCTTACCCATTAGCAATTAAATCTTAAATAACTTGTATACTTCATAATAATTATAATAAGTATTCACATAAACACTCTTCTTGGTAATATTGACTACAAAATTTATTTGCAATTTAATTAAAAAATTTTCTCTTTTGGTAAAAATGAGTAATTAAAATACAAAAAAACACGCATTTTTAAAATTAAATATTAAATAGCACATTTATTAATTCATAAGATTGAAAGTTTCTTTTTTCAAAAAAGGAATGACTCATTTTAAACTCAAATGTTGTTGTTTCTACTAAATGCCATGCAATAAATTTTAAATGACCATTAGATTCCCGGTTTTCTTTTTTTTAAAAAAACAATTTGAATAGTTTGAATGGTTATTTTTCACGATAGCAAATATTCTATTGTTTGTTTTAAAAGTCGTAAATGTACTTGGTATTTTACTCTTATACTTCTACTTGGTCAAAAGCAAAAATTTGGCTTGATATATGTTTTTTTTAAATAGAACTAAAGAAAAATCAATTGGTAATTTTCAGATTTCCTTAGGAATTCATGTATTATATCTAAATCACTTATCACTAGAAAAAAGGAACGAAAAGTAACTGCTCACTAGTTTCTTTTTGGTACATATTTTCGAAACAAAATAATTCTTTTTCACAAAATTAATAAATGTGTTTTTCTTTCTTTTTTTTAAACAAATGCTAATTATATTACTGTGTTAGATAACTGAGTTGAGCATTTTAAAGGCAACTGTGTGCTACGTAAATAAAATAACATTAAATTTCTTATTACTAAAATTAAATTAAAGGAAACTATAACTATTTATTTACTTTTTCTTACAACTGGGTAATGTCATAAAATTGAAGTAACTTTCGTGAAATGACTCCACAAGTTATCAAAGTAAAATATTTATTAGACATTAAAAGATATCATATTTAACGTTGAACTATAAACACTAGTTAACTAAATTCAATTATTTAGAAATTTTATTAAAAATGTGCATTTTATTTCCTAAAATTTGAAAATTTTAGATGCAAGCAAAGGATATGCAGAAATTTTGCTTTGCTTTATTTTTTACTGCAGATTGACTCATGATTTCATTTAAATTCTTCATAGTGTGCTGTTAATCAATATAGTTTAGGGCCGTGGTGGCTTCGGGGATAGAGCGTTCGTCTCCCAAAACTGATATTTCTTAAATTTTTTTATTTTTATTTTATAACCGTCGTTGAACAGCCGACCCAAGCTCTTTAGGTTTACGACTACTAAAGTTCAATTAAGTAGCCTTGTAATTTTGAACCCAATTCAGAACTCCTGGATCGAGTATTGGGAGAAAGTTTGCCTTCGTGGAGGATTTTTTGATGGAACTAACCCGACGTTGCGTTGCACGGTGAGGAAGATCCCGAGAGCCTCCCAAGGTTAGCCTGATGGCAAAGAGACTCTAGCCCATGATCCGTCTACCACTAAGGATATTTCACGTCAGCACTGTGGTCGTTGCAAGCCGGATGCGGAATTCGTATCGAGAAGTCATCGCTGGGATTCGAACCCGGTTCACCTCATTGGAAGGCGAACGCTCTATCCCCTGAGCCATCACGGCTTCCAATAGTGATCTATGATTTAATTTAAATTCTTCATAGTGTGCTGTTAATCAATGTAGTTTAGTGCCGTGGTGGCTTAGGGGGTAGAGCTCTCACCTTCTAATACTGATTGATTTTTGATTTAATTTAAGTTCTTCATAGTTAATCAATATAGTTTAGGTCATTATGATCATTGATACTTGTAAATTCTAAATAAAATATAAAATCAACTTAGTTATCATAAATGGCAATCATAAATTGCAACTTGTAAAAATGATAACTTTGATAAAGTAAGCACTTGACTATAGCTATTATTTGCTGAACTATGTCTTTTCAATCAAAATAAGTTCATACAATTTTATCTTCTTTAGTGCCACCTGCTTCATGCATAAAGTGACCAGTGTTCAGCGATATTTGCTTTTACCGTAACGATATTTGCACTTGTCCAGTAGAACATTCCGTCTCCAATTAATCCTCCATTCCATGACCATTTTACAATGCACATACATCTAAGTGAACAAAAATTTACCTAGGTTTTCAATCTAAAGTAACAAAGAACTTTTCGGAATAGTCGGAAAACAATTTTAAATAGTTTAATTGAATAAAAGTAATCATTTTCAAGGATTTTAAGTACACTGTATATGATATAGTATTTTAAACAAAACTACAATTTCTTCGTAAAGGTGCAATTAGTTTGAAAATTAATATTTTGGAAGTTTTCTGTAGTTTAATTTAATTTGTTTCAAAAGCTTATTATTAGTCAGAAAAACTATTTAGCGCAAAATAGTTTTTCAATTTTGAGAGAACGAAATGAATCTTTTAAATATTTAAATTTTAACAGAAACGCATCTGTACAAAAATATGAAAGCGAAACCTAAAGGATTTTCTGTTTGATTGTCAGCTTTTAAATTTTGTGATGTTTTGCAAATTTCTTCTTTACGTATCATTTGTTTCAAAACATGCTTTTGTTAAAAACCCACAAGAGAGATTAAAAATATTTTTTCAGTAAATTCATTTTAAATTTTTAAACAAATCACGACGCTAATTTTCTTTGAAAAAGAGTTTCAAAGTGTTAATTTATTTGAAAGGCTTATGAACAAAGTTCGTACAAAAAAATGTTTGGAAAATAATTCATGCTTTCTACAAAAAATTAAAATTTCTAACCACTTAAAATCGCATATTTTTTAAGACTAATTTAGAATTAAAATTTAGAGCAGCTCAAAAGATCTTCAGAACTAAATTTTAAAGCTCAAAAATACTCATTAAGTTTTCTTTTTCAAAAGTTACTTTTGAGTGACAAAAGAAATTTAATTAATTAATATAATAACGAAACAAATAAAATAGACTAATGACTAATTATTCATTTGTAGCTTTTGTCTCTTCGCATAAAATTATATTTTTTAATGTAGTTTTGTTTAGCGAATTTGTCGTGCAAAAATGTTGTGACGTATTTTATTTTATTAAAAAAATTGTGCTTTCAAATAAAAAAAACATATCTTAAGTTTAAAATGAAAATTTATTTATAAATTGAGCATTTTCGAAATAGTTTGCTTATTGAAAGTTGTAACGTTATCTTTTTAAGTTCAGTCAAATTAGGAGACAAATTGCACCAAATCCAGACATTCAAATTAACAAACCGGGACTCACTGGGATTTGCTAAAGGGGGAGAGCATGTCGGGTAAGCTGTACATGAAATCATGTGACTGCTTTTGGTCGAAGGGGGAGGGGGAGGTTAAATACTGATATTTAAACAAATGTGATCGATGATTTTAAACTATGTATATAATCTTGCCGTGAAAAAGTACCTTGGCTTGATAATACACAAATAACTTAAATATTTTAAAAGTTACTTAACTTCTTTAAAAAATCTCCAATTCGGCGAAATTTTCCCACATAGATGAAAGTTATTAAAATCTCTGCCGTATTCTCAGTTTTTGCAAATTTGTATGAGCCCAAGTAATGCAGCACTGAAGTAAGTTTTTAAATATTAAAAAATTAGACTGCAAACGTTTTTCCTTTTCACTAAACTGTGACTTTCTATGCAATTGCAATTTTTGGTTTCTAAATTAAAATACATTAAAAATTTTTCAATTTCGCTTTTGTTGCAATAAAAAATATTTATTTAATCTATTTTGAAATTTAAAGTTTGTGATAAAGAAGATGAAAAATGTCGCCAAATTGGGGAGATTTTTGCACCTAGATGAAAATTATTAAAATCACAGTCGTATTCTCAGCTTTTGCAAATTTTTATGAGCCCGAGTAATGCAGCATTGAAGTAAGTTTTTATTAGACTACAAACGCTTTTCTTTTTCGCAAAACTGTGGCTTTCTATGCAATTGGATTTTTTGGTTTCTAAATTAAAATACATTAAAAAAATTTTCAATTTCGCTTTTGTTGCTATAAAAAATATTTATTTGCTCGATATTGAAATTTAAAGTTTGTGATAAAGAAGATGAAAAATGTGAAATTTTTTTCAAATTAGAAAAAATAAACATTAATCTGCAACAATCACATTTAAGATAAATAAATAAGTTTCAAACGTTCTTTGTCATATTAAAAATACTCATGAACTGCAGAGGGTTAGGATTTGTTAAAAAATAGAGTTTTTTTTTCTAATTTTTAAATTTATTTTTCAGCTTTATCCTTTAAAAATGCCAATAAACTTTCAACTTATGGATAAAATTAAAGACTTAATGTAACGCTTTTATAGCCAAACAGTTTTCTTAGACCAATAAGACTTGACGCGACGTAACCAAGGTAAAATTTGAATTTTTTTTTGTTAAATTATAACTTAATAATTACTTCTAAATGAATATATATAATAACTTAATAATTAATTCTTCTAAAAAGTAAGAAACTTTCTAGACATATTATTTTCGAACTTAAAAAACTATCCTGCAATAAAATTCTAAATTTCATTTGCGAGTGACACTAAGAGTACATTCCTTGTCAGTTTAAACTAATTTTTGTCGTTTGCGTTACGAAGGTTTATGATTATGTAAGAAAGGAACTAGTTGAAACATATTTTTTCTTACCTTTTATCATATAGCACTAATAATTGGACTTGTATTGAAAATTAATATGAACTAAGTTCAGCGACAAGTGCAGTTTCTTTTTTTCTGAAACGTTTAATTTAACTTTTTTTCTAGAAACTATTCCATTTTTACTCTTTTAATTTTCGCAAAAGTTCTATAATTTTTGAAGTGTAACAGTTTAAGATTGTATGATTAAAATTTTGAAATCTATTGCTTTGTTTTCTGATTATAAGATTTTTGATCGCATTCTGTTCACTTTTCTTTTAAAAATTAATGCAGGGAAAATTATTAAAACAATTTGAAGATTTTGGTTTATAAGATATTTTTGAAAGAAGATAAAAGCGAAAATATTTAATAAATTTTTACTATCTTTTACTTCGTACCAACAAAAGGGTTTGAATACGAAGCTCCATCTTTCCAAGAAAATATTCTTATTTTTATTTTAAAAGAAAATATTGTAAATATTTCTCTGTGTTAAATCATTTAACCATTAAATTCTTTTTAGTTTTACGCCCAATGAACTTAGTGGAGTCTTAGAAATTTTTTTAATTATCTATCTATAGAATAATTCTTTAGATAGTAGCTAACTTTTATTATATCCTTAAAAAGAAAGAAAGAGTAAATCTGTATATTATCAATGAAAATATTTGGAATGTTTTTAAATCTTTTAAGTTTTCCATGAGGAAGTACTTAACTAGTGAAAATAGTTGTATTTTAAATGATAAGTCAAGATAATTTTTTTCGGAGGATTTAATAAAATTTTAATTTGTAGAAAATCTATTTTGAAAATTTACACAAAAATTAGTTTTGGAAAACTATTTATTTATACACGATAAAATATTGTTTTTTTGCACATTGGAATAAAAATGCATGAAACTTTTAATGATGAAAAGATAAAAAATATGCTAATAAAACAAAGTTTATTCAATTGTTTTAATTACTAAAAAGTAAAGATTATGCTTTTATGAGCATTAAATGATTTTATAACATTTTGACTTCATGCACAATGAAACGAACAATATGTAAGTCTTGAAAATTTAATAAAATATGAAGGAGAGTACAATAATATGGAACCCTAAAATTAACATATTTCGTTTCTAAAATAATGCTGCAGAGATTACGGGACGAAACATTTTCGCCAAAGAAATAAGCTGCAGTTTAATTGCTTTAAATTTGCGGAAATTCTTAACTACAATTTGCGGAAATTTTAAACTGCAAAAATTATTTTTATAAAAAAATTGTATGAACGATAAAATGAAACAATGGAATAGATTAAATATTAAAAAGAAGAATTTAAATTTTAAAAATCGCAATTTCGCGAGATTTTTCTGTCTATGGGAAAATTGTTAAAACCATGAAATAAATCACATTTTTCTGGTACTTTTATAACAAATATATATTGAAGCATTGAAGAAACTTGTTAAAATGCTAAAAAAAGGAAGAAAAAACAGATCACATGAGATTTTATTTTATTTTTATAAAGTTGCGTCTTTTCTTTAACTTAACAGTTTGCATCATTGATTCGATGAAAGCATTTCCAACTATAAAGATAGTTAATATAAATCTAGCGATGAAATTAATACCCTTTTTTATTCTTTGTCTCAATATTTTAAGATTTTAAATAATTTTTAATATTAAATCAGTAAAATGTATTTAGTACACAGGGAAAAGAATTCTAACAAAATTACCGTACTATGTGATAATGGCATTTCTAGTAAAAAATAAAAAGCAACCTAATTCAGAATAATGAAATCAAAATATCTAGCATTCAAACCATTGTTCTGGTAATTTGGTGATTCTTATGGTAATGATTTACCGGGAAGTTAAGTTTTCCAAATTATAGTTCTAATTACCACATATTTAGTGAAAAATATAAAGCTGAAAAGTAAATTTAACCAAATAAATGGTTCTTATGTCATGCTCTAAGGTACCATGACAAAAATTTACTACAAGTACCAAATTTTATCACATATTATAAAATCATAATTTATAGTTAATTTTACCAAAAATCTTTACCAAAGTGCCTCTGAAAAAAATTATTGAGCGATTTGGTGTCCCCTTAGAGCCAAAAACGCGGTAAATTTGAACATAATCTGGTAATTTTGATCATATTTTTTAATAAGTCTACTCCACTTAAACTTTCTAAATGTTTTACATGCACGTTAAGGGCCGTGTTTTAAATATGTTCTATATTTAAATAAGTAATAATATAGTTCAGTACAATGTAATTAAATTTCTCCATTTAGTTGAGTAAACTTTAATTGAAGTATTTTAAATAAAAATGGTTTTGCAAAGGAGGAAAAATGTTTTGCATAAAATTAATGTACTTATTCAAGGTATTAAATAAATGCTGCAAACAACGCTTGTTCTGTTTAAAAGCTTGTTTAGTTATTTTCTACTTAACTGGAATTTTAAAGAGATAATTAAACGGAGGAAGAAAATTCAGTCGTATAAAATTTTTATTTTCATTTTCAGAAGTTTTTGAAATTAGACTTCATTGCTATGCAACTCATGATCAACAACGTTTTTTTCCGAAAGTAATATACATAACCCCTCACGGAGCTTAAAAAATAATTTTCACGCACCTCAGCATTTTTTTTTGCTCTTTCATAATTTAATTTTTTTAATGAGCCTTTTTTTGGAACACAATGATCATCTGGTTTACGAATAACCCCTAGAAATTTGTGTCCATATATATATATATATACTGATATTTAAGCAAATGA
>NC_092210.1:75709263-75725702 GCF_043381705.1 Parasteatoda tepidariorum
TTTATTTTATTATCTGTTTTTACATGTTATTTTTACTTTTTATGATCTATTTTATTTGTAGTTATTTTAAAAAAAATTTTTTTGAGTGCTCCTCACACTATAGTATTAATATATTTTGCTTTGGCTTTATTGATACAATATCAGTAAGCACTCTATTTTGCGGATATAATCGTGTGGGCTGAAGAAAAGATTATATCTTTTTTTTCCGGCTTTTTTTCCGGTTTTTTTTATTAACAATTCATTTTTTTTTTTTTAAATAAAATGTTGTTTGTTATTTTTTTTTACTTATTATTTCCCACCCCCTTTTTTTCATATGTCTATTATTTTTCTTTGTTTTATTCTTCATTTTGTTACTTCATTTTGTTACATTCATTTTGTCCTGAGTTACTCTTCTCGGCTACTGTGGTTTTTCTAGGCTTGTTTCCCATCTATATTTTTCCATTTTTCATTAGTAACTTTACGTTTTAGATTTCAAAGTATTTTTGTTACCTCTCATTCACTGATGGGAAGTGTTGAAAATGGGAGTTTATTTCAAAACGCTTGAAACATGTCGATTGTTACTTTAAATTTGTGTATTATTAATGCAAATAAAGTTTTTAATCAAGTAATAACTTTGATAGCGATTTTAAGCTCATAGAGAATTCACAGTTTCTTCGTCCATAGACGCACTTCCTTTCTTAATTCAATTTTTCAAGAAGCTTTTTCTCCTAATATTTCTTTAGTTGATATTTGACGAAGTACAGCAGGTTATGATCAACTAAATTACACTTGGTAAATATGTAACAGAAGTTGGACTGAGTAAAAAAAAAATCTTAACTAGAAATCGACCTCGTTACGAGGTTGTTTACAAGTTAAAATTTTTGGAATAATTTAAGCTTTGCACGCAAAAACTCCTATTATTAAGTCAAATGTTGATTTGTTATTTTAGCTATAAATTTTGATTAAGTGTCCTGTGCAAAAAAAAGTATGAATAACTTTAGATCGAATAATCAGATTTGTTTGGACCCTTTAATGTTAGTTTTATTTTTTTAATTTTTGCTATAGCTCGAGAAATTGAAAAAGCCGTACATTTAAAATTCAATGTCTCACGAACTATCCGACCCATTTCGCTCACATTTTGTATTTAGCCCTGTAAAATTGTTCTTTAAAATGATGAAAAAAAATTGTTCATCTTACAAATCAGAAATCTTTCGACTACTATTAAATAAAATAATAATAAAATAATAAATAATTTACTAAAAGTTACATTTTGCATGTAATTGTCTTTGAATAAACGAATTTTATAATTGTGTTCCAAAATTAAATTGCGCAACATTCGCTTAAAATATTCACGAGATATGATGAAATGCGCAAAAAGTAAAATCAACATGAAAGGACTCAAACATTGGACTTATCTCCTGACCGAATTAACGGAATCATATTTCCATATTGCGGCTACCCTCTATATATTAATGGTCAAAAATCCGAATTTGTCGAAAAAAGGTATGTTTATTCCGTGAAAGTGCGTTTTTGCGTCAGGTTTCGTGGCTAAAAATATAGTTTGCACTAATTAATTAGCATATCTAAGGTCACCCCATCGAACCCTTAAGATGACTCCTGAAACGTGAAGATCCGATCATATAATCAAAAGTTATTTAAGGTGGTCTGTTTTTTATTTTGCACTCTGCACATCGGACAAGCATGCTTACCTAGTTAATTTATCATATCATGCTCGATATTTAAAAATTTAAAATTGAAATTTATCTTCAATTTAATTATGAAATAAAGTAGAGAGCATTAAAAGAGACAATGTAAGACTATATAGTATTTTTTTTTGTTTAAATTTGCACCAAACCAAGGAAGAATCTTTCACGCAATATTTACTGAAATGGCAAAGAATAAATCTCCAACCTTTTTTTAATCATTATAAGAATTTTCATATAAATTGTTATCATTATTTATTCTTTAAACTCGAAAACATAATTATTCAGAAAAGTAATTTCCAATTATTTCGTTCTTATTGTTTCTTTAAAATTTTGATTAGCATTAAACATTTACTTAATCAATGACTTCATAACACAATAATACTTTTAATTACAGAAAATTCATACAATTATCAGTAAATCAATGACAGCAACAAAGAATGTCGTGATTTAAAAATATTTTCAAAAGTTTGAAAAGAAGCTTTGTGTATAATGTGCGTATATATATATATTATTTTTTACCATTCAAGATTATTTATTTTTGATTTTTTTATATTTAAATTAAAACATAATTTTGAAATATGACCAATGCTTTAAAAATTAATTACAAAATTTAATTAAAAGTAAAATAATTTGTCTGTAAAAGATTTCTTTTTCATTTTAAAATCTGATTTCATTCTATAATTTGATACGAGTTAGTAACCTAATTAAAAATAATCCATTTAAATTGAATGCAAACATTACATAAAGGTGTAAAATAGGATTCCAATTTCAATTTAATAGTTTGTTGCGGAATTTTAAATTTTCCTGAGGTTTTAAAATATTTGAGATCTAAAATTAAAGAAATAGAGAATGTTTTTCTTTATGTTTAAATAAACTTGTTGATAAATCTATTTATATTAGGAAATAAGTTTTTCATTCTGTTGTTCGTGTAAGGCTTACTATAAAGTTCTAAAATTCCTTCAAAAAAAAAAAAGATCTAAAGCGTTTTTAAATTAACTTAAAATTAGGAAGACCTTTATATATATAATAAAATTATTATTGATTAGGTAAGACCACGATATCTTAAATAAGTTATTTTCATTTTTAGGAATGACATACTATACACATGAAAATGAGAAATACTCAAAAATTGTTTTATCGTGCAATGAACCTTGAATGAATAGCAGATCATATTTGAACAACATTACTAAACTACATTTGGCGAAATTTCTGCAATTCTTTACAAATTATTTCACCAAAACTTTCACTTTACAAATTATTTCACCAAAACTTTCATTTTAAATAATTTGTATCTTTGCAACTAGAGGACGAAATATTTTTAACATATTATTTCATAACTAAAAAATAAACAAATCACTGATTAAAAAAAGTTCATATTGATTTGTGATACATATAATATTGATTCATATTGATTACAAGTGACACTCTGGGGACTCTCATTGAAAGTAATATTTCAGCAAAATTTTAAAAAATTGAATAAATTTAATAGAATACATACATTGTATGCCTGTACGCTTCCTCTCACATTCTTAGGCACGTCCCACGTGATCACAACGTAATTGAGGTTCTGCGTGTTGTCGTGATAACATCTCATCTGCACATTTTCAGGAGGGTCAGCCACTGAAAAGAGATTCATTTCGTCATTAAGTCAGTTTGTAACACAGTCGTCGTACAAATAAATATACGATTCAACATATTCCTTTAATATGCAAGGAATGAGGGCGAATGAATTCTAATCCAATGCAATGAGCATAATGAAAAGCTGAATCAATGGTCTTATACCGTATCTTTCAGGACTTAGATAAATTTGTTTTGAGTCAGGATAGATGATTTTATAACCGTTGTTGAACAGCTGACCCAATTTCTGGACTTATGATTACCGAAATTCCTTTCCATAGCCTTGTAATTTTGAACTCAATCCCGAAGACACGGGAACTTCTGGATTAAGTATTGGGAGAAATTTGCCTTCGTGGAGGACTTTTTGATGGAAGTTTCCCGCATTTGCTTCACATGGAGAAGAAAACCACGAAAACCACCCAAGGTTAGCCTGACGACAAGGGGACTCTAATCCACGATCCATCTACTACAGAGGATATTTTACAGCTGCACTGCTGTGCGAGCTGAGCTGGGTGCGGAATTGATATCGACCAGTCATCACTGGGAGTCGAACAAGGTTCGCCTCATTCGAAGGCGAAGCTCTATCCCCTGAGCCACCATGACTTCGGGATAGATGATTGTAAAGATAGATAATTTCTGCACACGGAATATAATTCTTGTTTCAAGTTATATATATACCAAAAAATTACAGGGTCTGTGTTTGGGGACTTGCTTAAAGAAAAATTTTGCCGCAAATACAATAAAAATTGATTTCTAAGTTTACAAGCATTTTAGTGAGTGTAACTGTAAAAATATGCTTATTCAAAAAAAAAAAAAAAAAAAAAAAGCGCCCCATAAAATTAGAACAAAAATATGTTTTGTTAAAAAGCAAGAGAATTTTCATCTATTTTAAGATGTAAATTCAGTAATATAATGGAAGAGTTCCTGAAAATATTTTAAAAAACTTTCCTTTTTTCTTCTTCTAAAAATGTATCCAAAATATACAAAATACTCGAAATAAAATTTGCAGTATTTGTTACAATTTGTAGTGGTTAATGAATTCTTATCTAGTATGACTTTTCCTGCATTTTTTTTAAAGTTTACAAACAGCTGCTGTTAATATTTTTATGTTATTAATACACAGAGAAAAAAATCAGTTAAAATTACCGTACTATATGGTAATGACATTTCTGAAAATAAGAACCATAATTCTAGTAATAAAACCAAAATGTATGGTACTTAAACCATTCATTTGGCAATTGTTTCATTCACATGGTAACAGTTTATCGGAAATTCTCTTTTTCAAAATTTTAGTTCTTATTTTCATACTTTTAGTAAAAAATACAAAACTGAAAAGTAAATTTAACCAATTAAACAGTTTTTATGCCATGATGTAAGGCAGTGTTTCCGAAACTTATGACTTTTGTGTACCCTTTCAAAATTTTTCGCAACGCTGTGTGCCACTAATGAGAAAAAATGAATGTACTTTTTACTATAAAAAAATTGCACAAAGGTTAAAGAATCACAACTGGCTGTTAACACTACTTATTATTAACTGTTAACTCCGCAAAAAATAGCCAATAGAAAAACACGTAATCGTAAATTTTCATGGCTAGCTTTGCTTTTAAATAATTCTTTTTTGAAATTTTTGTTTGTTGAAAGATATTTCGAATAAGAACCCGTACCCCCGCAAAACCGTTCTCGTACCCCTGGGGGTACGAGTATCACACTTTGGGAAACACTGCTGTAAGGTAACATGATAAAATTACCAAATCTTATCAAATTTTACCTAATTTACTACCAAGAATTTGCTAGACAAACTATTTATATGGCAAAAAAATATATTTTATTGTTAATTTGACCAAAATCATTATCAAAGCGCTTCGTTAAAAATTACCGCGCTGTTTGGTGTTCCCAAAGATCCAGAAACACGATAAATTTTACCATACTCTTCTAGTTTTGACCATATTTTTTTTTCTCAGTGTACCGGCTATTGTTTATTTATTTCATTAATTTAGATCACACTGTACTCTTAATTAATAATGAGATTAAATTCTGTTAGAAGATATGAGAAAAATAAGAAACTAATATTTATATAATAGTGTAGTATATACTGTTACTAAAAATGCATAATAGTTGACGAACTTAGTTTTTAACTCGGTACTATTAAGATAGTTTGAACCAAGACACAGAATTTAAAAGACATACTGACATACAACCGAGAATTGCTTTGAAATGTTTTAACTTATCTTTATACATATATCTGTTTTACATAGTCCATAAATAGCGGTGTTTGTTTAGGTTGACAACACTTGAGTCGTACGTGAATGCGCTGTATCGGTAGTCAACTTTTAAAAACAAGAAAATGGACCACGCACTAAAAACCAAAAAATCAACCGATGTTTGAAACTTACATTAACTTTTCACTAATTTTTCTACCTGCGTAATACATCCATCGTCATAAGATAATTTTTTAAATCAAATACATAAGATAAAAAAGTGTAGTGGTATAGTATGCTTCGTAGACATCAACCACTCTGCAACAATTGTAGATTTGAAAAAAACGAATTTAAATATCAAGTTCTAGTAGAATATTAAATCGATTTGATTAAACATCGATAGTTGCATTATAGTATGTGTAAATCCGATTTTAAGATTAAAAGTTATTGAGGTGCTTGCATTATGAACATTATAATGCAGCAATGTTTGTTTTTCAGTTTGAAAATTATTTTCTGAAAATTTATTAAGGGTTAATTGAAATAAAATATCAATATCAGTTAATAACTATGTTTAGAAATCTCCTGTGAATGAGAGTTATTCTGATAGTAAAGGAATGTTTTTTTTTTCAAATTTTTTGTCGTATGCCTGTTTTACGCAATGGGGGTGCGATTGTTCCTGTTTTTCAGTGGCGCCATCTATGGACAGGAATTCGACTTCTGCCACGCCATTCACACAACCACAACCCGTTTATAGGGCGGGTCACATTCACACACCAAGGAGAAAGGACATAGAACACAGAGAGAGAGAAAGAAACATCCATGCCTTGCCCGGGATTCGAAACCAGGATCTTTCTGATGCAAGGACAGTTCCCTACCCCCTACACAGGCCGGTCAGCAAAGGAATGTTTAGGTCTTATTATAAAATCGTTTGTAAATAATAGTGTCGATATTTTTTTTTAAAGTTTAGAAAAGTGAACTAGAAGAAAAAATACTAGTCAATTTTGCAATTAATATATAATTTTTTCACCATTAAAAATGTATCTGAGTTTAATAGTAGGTACTTTCTGTGTCACTATGTAGACATTCTTGTGCATTTGTTTATTATCTTCGAAAACTCTTTTATTAAGAAAATGTTTAAATTTGTTCAAATTACAGCACGTTTGGAGCTCTTATTAAACAAGCATTTTTGGAAATGATATTTTTTCCAACAAATTGACATTTAATAACTTTTTATTCCATCAAAATCCTTGTAAAATTTTTTATGCACCTTAGAAATTTTAATTTTTATCTTTGAAGTCTTTGCGCAATAATTAAAAAAAAATTTAACGTTAAGTTGAGCATCAAAAATAGCAGCGGCATCGCCAGCCCTTACGATTCTTTAACATCAAGGAAAAAACTGATCCTTCATGGTCTACATTGGTATATTAAACGAGGAATTAAAAATCGCTGAATTATTTTGACAAGGTACAGTTGTCATGGTACAAAACAGCGTAGGTTACTAAGTGATACCTCAAATTTTCCACTTTCTTCTCGGAAAATGTTTCATTTTCACATAATTCATCCTTCAATCATGTTACCGGAATACCTGAAGGTGTGGCTTTGCTATTGTCAGTGTCCGAGTTCAAAATATAAGATGGATTAATCACATTCTCGGAAACAATTTTCCTTCTTTATTTCTTTCTTTTGAAATTCAGACATGCTGTATTTTTGATAAAGTATCAAATTTATTCATAGTGTTGGTAGTTTGTAAATGCTGTGCCTTTCATTGATATAGAAATTAGTCTCATATTCGAATCACATGATTGGTCTCGCTTAAATTGAAAGGGTGGAAATGCCATTATTGAAATGAAAAGAATATTGAATATTTTAAGCTTCCTTTCAGAGGCACAATGAAATAGATGAATGATTATTATTATATTTAACTAAATTCTATTTTTTTTAAACAAGAAATGCCCTACAGCCTTTAACGATTTGCACGTGCTGAGTAAAAAAGTATGGTTAACACTACAAGAATGTAGCAAACTTTACCGTGTTCCAGGCTCTATGAGAACACCGGAATTTCGTTAATTTCGCCTTGGTAATAATTTTGGGAAAATTAACAATAAAAAGGTTTTTTTCGTTATTTTTTTGCTTTATAAATGTTTTTTTTTACTATATGTTTAGTAGTAAATGAAATAAAACTTGGTAACATTTAGTAATTTTGGCACAATACCTTAGAGCATGACATAAAAACCATTAAGTAAACTTAGATTTTCAGTTTTGTAATTATTAGTAATTGCGTGGTATTGTGCTTTGGTGGGGCGGCTTGCTGGAAGGGTAATAAAAGTCACTGAATTCGAAATAAATTGAATGATAATGATTTCTATTTCTCTTCTTTCAAAAAATTAAACGAGAACACAGGATTGGAAATAAATAAATTAAAGTATGCAAGTTTCTTTCACTCTTTCGCTTTAATGTAGTTTTGATTTTAATTGTTGGCCCTGAGAAAGATAATATCAAAACCAGAATTTCGATAATAATACCGAAGAAAAATCGTAGAAAATAATGAAAAACAAGCACAGTAACGAAGTAAAAATAAAGGGAGTATATACACTTAAGTTTAATTAAAAAAGCTTTTTAATATATGAACGACGTGTTTTTAACCAGTAGTTGTTGATAAATACTAAATTATTATAATAACATAACTTAATAAGCGTAACTTAACATCTGAATAACTTAATAAACATTATTGAAACAAAAATATTGAGCAGTTAGTCTATTGATATAAACTGTTAGTTTTTAACCTTTCATTTCTGTTCAAAGTTCAGCTTGTTCAGTTTTCGCTGGCAACACTTTGGCAGAAGCATTTCTGTTTTATATAATATAGATGTAAATATTTTATTCCATGAATGTTCCACGCGTTGGCAGAAGCATTTCTGTTTCATATATTATAGATCTAAATATTTTATTCCATGAATGTTCCAGTTCGGATTGGCTTTTGGATAGAGGACGAGCTTATTGCAAGAGTGAAAGTGGCTTCAATGTTTCAGGAAAAAAAAGTAAAAATTATATTTTGTATAAAAAAATATTTAACTTTTAAAGAGACATTCAGTAGGAGAAAATGAAGATGATTTCGATATAATATAAGTTATCACGAACTAATGAAAATAATGTGAGATGAGTTGATAGTTGGAAGAGTTTGAGTCTTTTTATGAAAAAACTTGTTTCACTAGCAGGGTATTAATTCTATGGGTTTCATGTAATACATATATGTAGCAACTTAAATATCTGAATAACATGAAAAAATAAAAATATATGAAATAACCTTATGAAAAAAACTCTTATTGAAATACAGTATTTTATTATAAGATACCAAAAGGAATTTTTAATCAAAATTCTTTAGCTGAAAACATAAATTGTAAATAGAGAGACATTTTCTGGTCTAATACTTTTCCATTCTCCGTATATTCCAATTTCCTATCTCAATACTTTTGAATAAAAATTAATTCACTTCCTATTAGTATATTTATAACAAAATAGTGTATTTCTTGATATTTGCGTTTAATGATTTCCGTTTTAGATTGAAAGTAATGTTTTTTTTAAAAAATATTTTCTCTTTTTCAAATGTTTTGAAATTTTTTATTGAAAAAGGCAACTTTATTTTTCATTTAGTAATTTTTTTAAAAAAATTGTGAAGGTAAGATGAGTTTTACATGTTAATAAATGTTTACGTGAAGTATAGCACAATCATTTTTAACGTAAATTTGTTTACACACCAGCGTTTTTAGATATCGTAAACACGAAAACGTGCTTGTCATTACGAATTCTTACGAACTTTCTGCTCGAGATTTGCATTAATGAACTAGAATTATTTAAATTAAATTTTTAGAGTATAATTTTAATGTAATTTTAAGCCACCTTCAGCTATTTCAATACAAGGATGTCGTATCTTGATTTTGAATTCAATACTAAGTTTCGCTATGACAATTATTCCAAGCTATAAATACATGCATGCAATAAAAACTCTTCATTTTTGGAATTTACTGAACGACACATATAAACTTTAAATTAATTTCCTAAGAGATATTTTAAATATTCCAATTAATAACAAGTTCAACTTAAGAAGGCATGATTCTAAGATTTATACCATATCAAGTTTGAGAGCATAAAAAGTGTAAACAAAAAGTTAAAGAAATATTTGTTACGAATACAAATAGGTCAAAATATGAAATTTTAATTTAATAATGAAATTTAAAAAACAGTCTCAAGTCATAAAAATTAGTTGAATGAGTTAAAATAATTTGATTTATTTACTATTGTAAAAATGTCACTCACTTCCGTCTGAGGTGGTTGCATCCAATTCCTCTGACCAACTACCGCATCCAATTTGGCTGCAAGCTTGAACCTGTAAATGCAATTAATACGTAAAACAATTACATTTTATATAATGCATGATATGATATAAATATGATGAACTTAATCCTATTTTTTGCATAAAAAATAAATATATATTGGATACGAGCCTGCGTTAGCGTTCTGTCATTAACCTTCTAAACAATTTCTATTCAATTCGGGTTAGTTCGAATTCATAGTAATATTTTGAGTATGTTTAATTAACAAACTAATTATTATTCTAAATTTATGATTCCTGCTTTGGATTGTGTGATAAAAAAAACTTTACTGATTCTTATGTGCATCATATTTTCCCCTTATAATACAGTTTAGTGTGACCAAGTAGTACACCAAGTAGTGTAAAAGAACAGTATAGGTTTTTCGCTACACCAGGAGCTATCCATAGTTTTGATGTCCATTTTCCCATTGTTCCATTTTTGGTGTCTAGATACACGAAAATTTTCTACAGTATAACTTAAGTTTACTTAAATTTAAGTTTACCTAAAAATAAAATATTTCCTTTTTTTTATCTCTCTTTAAATATCTACTGGAATAATGTATATGTTTGTTTTGATTTATCTGCACTATTTTTTTCAAATCTATTTCATGTATGGAAAAAATATTCTTGTAAAGTTACCAAGCTGTAAGGTAATGATATATCAGGTAAAATGAACACTAGTTCTGGTTAAATATACAGAGTTTGAACCATTCATCTTATTTCTGTTCATATGGTAACGGACAACCGGAAATTCTAGTTTTCAAACTTATGGTTCTCATTATTGCCTGTTCAGTAAAAAATACAAAACTGAAAAGTAAATTTAATTAGATAAATGATTTTTATGCCTGATACATATAAGGTATCAGGAAAAAATTTACTAAATTATACAGCATTTACCAAGTAGTATTTATCATATATTATAAAACCATATTTTATAGTTAATTTTACCAAATTAATTCCGAAGCGATTTGGTAAAAATTACCGAGCGATAAGAGTCAGAAACACAATAAATATCACTATATTCTGGTAAATTTGACCATACTATTTTTCTCCGTGTAGTCTTAAGTTATTAATTTGCTTTCACAGAGGCAGATTTTTTACCACCAAATGTTTGTTTCAGAAATAAAATATCAATACATTTTCCTGGCCCCATCAACGTGAATTTTGCAGCAGTTAACTAAAAAATAAAATAGAAAACACATCGTAGAAAAATGCGGTTTTTTTAAATCAGAAATGAAAGCTTTTATTTTGAAATATAAGATACTTATAGATTTATAAGCAGAATATAAATCTATCCAAAAAAAAAGATAAATAACTTTCTGTTCTATTCTTCTACTCTGTTCACAAAAACCAAAACATTTTAAGCTATCTAACATTTAAGTTTATCTAAACATATAAAATTTTTTGTAAGACATATACTGGTCTTGTTTAGATATAAACTTATAAGACTGACATATTTTGATGAGTAATATTATGCTGGTACGGGGAGACAACCCGTTTTATTACTCTCTAAGAATGGTCCGTTTTAACTTAATTTAAATTTTGGTGTAATTTAAATGATAGATTATCCCAAAATTTGAGGGTGAATGCATTTGAAGAAAAAATAAAAGTTTGAATGAAAGAATGTTTTTGCTTAGTTAATATGTGAACTATTTAAGAATGATAGTCACTTGAGTATGTTAAATGCAAGAAATATTTCTCTTTTAAGCAATTATAATTAAATTTGTATCGCATAAAATGTAATGAAATAAACTTCATCGTTTTTTAATATTTAACACTAGATTGCCTAAGGAAGTCGTTTTGACTGCTTTTAGTTTCAATTAGAAAAAACAATGATGTATATAATGACACAATTTCTTAGAATTTAGTACAACATATAATTTTTTTTATTGCTAATATTCACTAATAACTTGTTATATAACTGTAAATAACATAAAAAATATTAAAAATTAATTTTAAACAGATTTTTTTACACATTATTTATTCCTCCGCAATCCAGTCATTTTGACTGCTTTTGGGCAACATACGAGTAGGTATATACTAAGTTTCAGTCTTTCTGGTGTTGAAAATGATCTCATTAGATTTATGTATCGTAAAGCAATATTTCTGCTTGAAACAGTCAGTGTAAAAAATAATGTTAAAAATAAATATTAATTAATGTAAAATACAGTTCCAAACAAAATGGAATGAAATTTTTTTGTTGAATTAATGTATTAAATATTTAAAAATAATCTTCATCGAATTAGATATGGGAAATAAATATTTCTTCGTAAATATAATTTTAAAAATAAATATAATATCAATAAATGCAAAAATAAATTAAAATAAAATGCATTTTTTGAACAAATACATTTATTATTTATGAATGGTCTTTACATGAATTACAATAGGAAACAAATTTTTGTTGAAATGACAGAAATACTTGCTCTTGCCTAATTCGTGTGTGTGGATTTCAAACTAAAATAAGTTTTTCTCATGAAGCTACAGTTTTTGGTCTACACTGTGTAGAAAAGTATGGTCAAAACTACCAGAATTTGGTCACATTTCATTGTTTCTGGCTCTATAGGAACATCAAAAAAAAAAACAAAAAAAAAAAACAGGAAAATTTTTAACGAATTGCTTTTGTATCATCGATGAGCTTTTTAAATTGCTCCATGGAAAGAAATCCAAGTTGAAGCAGATCTGGTGATTGTGGGGGCCAGAGAACAGGTCAACCTCGACCAATCCACTAGCGCGTTTAAGCGCCAAATGATGGCTTCTTTCGACTCCTCTACACGGAAATTTTATCCACCTTCACGTGGTGTTTCCGAAAACTCATTGTACTGCGAATCTTTTTATTTTTATCACCTTTAAACTCAATCAAAGAAAAAAAAATGTTATTCAAGTGAATATTACTTTAAATTTTAAGTTAATTTTAGAAGAATCAGAGTGAGTATTAGGAGAAAAACGGAAGAACTTGATCAAGCAGTGGAATGACAATGATTAGGTAACTTAAGGGTACTAGTATAGTTTGACGGTACTCCGTATTTCTACATTGAGAGTTGCAGCCAGCAAAATGACGGCATATCGTTACTTAAATAAGTAAAATTACTTTTCATTTATTTCTTCTTATTGAGTCTCATAATCTGTATTAATTTGTTTCTTTTTTCAAGTACAGATGTTTATTTTTCCACTTTAGGTAGTTGTTTACTTCGTTACGATTAACACATTAACAGAATGTTCTGACATAAAGTTACAATATTTGTAGATTTTGATACCAAAATGTTTTGTATTTTTGTAGAAAATATTGAAGTTTAAAAAGAAATCTATGATAAATAATTACGGGGGCTATTGAGTGGAGAAAGTAAGTGACAGAGCCTCCAAGTACTTAAAAAATTTCTTACGTTTTCTTAATTTTCAGCTGGTTATGAACAAGATAGATCGTTAATTATAATTTCTCAAATTCTTACAGTGGAATGCTTGACAAACTTCATAAGTATAAAAATAAATAGTTATAGCTCTTCGCATTACATGATTTATGTTTATTTAATCAATTAAATTATAAGTTTTACAATTATTTCCAAAATCTTTTTATGCATAAATTAAAGAAAAAGGTATGGAATAGTGGTTTGATCATTTATTTCGTTAAAAAAAATTATAATTCTGCAACAGCAATTCTTATGTCGAAACTTTAGTTTGGCGATTAGTTAAGATAATCTTGTTAAGATAATTATATTAGTTACGACATGAATCTGGTTAGATGATATTAAGTTGTTTCAAGCTAATTAAATAGTTAATTCATATTGGATCTTTTTCATTTACAAGAGCGAGATCTTGTTGTTATAAGTTATGCATTTTGATATTTAAATATTTACAGGCGCAGTTTAAAGCTAAGCACTTTTTTTCAGTGACAGAAACTGGTAGAGCAATTTTTCCTCGTTATTTCAAATTACTTAAATTTTTCCGATTTCAACTTTTTTTGTTAATTTAACAACTACGCTATAAAAACTGTGCTGTAATAACTATCCAAAATTATTATTGTGCAAAAACATTGTGCGAATGAATGCTTCACTTCTAGTTAATAAACACTTTTAAAAAACCAATTATTGCGAAAGATAACACTAAGCTCACTTGCATTTACTTCCTTCATGAATTATTTTCGCTAATTTTGGTGTACGTTTGTAAGACATGACGCGACCATGGCAGATTGTTGTCAGATTTTTGACAAAAGTGACAACCTGCCTCGCATGCTACTGAAGGTTCCCCAGATACAAAAGTGAAAAGACAGGTTTGTTACACATTTGTATAATAATGATAATTATGTTCTCATATGAGAATTTCCATAAATCTGTCGTATTAATTTTATAACATTTAATTTCTATAGCTTCGGTTTTGTTTAATCTAGAACGAATTCATACTAATATTCTCTCTTTTTGCTGTGTGTATGCTTTAATAAACCAATTAATTTAATTTTAAGAAATATTGTATAATATGCATCATAAATAAAATATTATTATTTTGTATAGTAACGAAAAAAATAATTTTGATGTCTCTTTGTGTATCATATCTTACTGTAATTTGTTACTGAATAACAAAAATCGTAAGGGATACTTTATACCATGTAGTGTAAGAGAATATGTTGTTTCGCTGCGCCACTTAGGTGTAAAGAAATTGCCACAACTTTTGATGCGGATTCACACTAAAAATTTTCATAGTGTATATGTAACTTTTAAATAAAATTTAATTTCTTTCTGATGAAGATTCAAAAAGAAAACAGCGAATATTTCCAAAAAAATTTTTTTTTCCTCTTAAGAGTCATCAGAACAATATTATGGAAAGCAAAAAAAAATTTTTTGTCGTTCAAATACTGCAAAGTTATAAAATGGTAATAGACACATAGTGCTTTAATTTAAGAATAGCTAAGAATTTTTTTTGCTTAATTGCACTTAAACTTTATCATTAGTTTAAAAAGCAAATATTGAGAAGCTAATTTTAGCTAAGAACCCCTAAATCTTATAAATGTATGCAGTTATAATCTATCTATGAAGCAATCTATGAAGCAATATCTATGAGGCAATGTCTAATGGTTATCTATGAAGCAATAAAAATATCTTTATGATATAACATAAAAACATGATGGTCTCAAAAAGTTTTCCATTGTTGTCAGTGCATTTTTATTGGCGGAAAATCACACGGTAGGATCCAATTTTTCCACATTAATTTTCATATTGGTTTGGTTGTCATTAGCATAAAATTGAGGTAAGTCATAAAGGCAGTGTTTGGGTGGATACTGGTATAGTCCACCCCATGGCGATCTCGCCAAACTAGGTTTCCGGGAGATATTTTGAAGAGATTATTTTGAACGTCCGATCACACCACTAAATTTCTTAAACCTGATTGGTTACTTGGTATGTATACCAACGCGAAAGTTGGATTTCGTTAGAAAAGAGGTAAAAAGGTTTATTTTTTCACCGTTTATGCTTCTGATTTCTTGCTGTTAGAATCATCGTTATTATTTCATTTTTTAACCGTTATTTCATTTATTACTATCATTAATTTATTTTTAAATTTTTTTCGCTGTACTGGTTGAAAATGGCGAGTGAATGGACGAGGGAATTTTTAAATATATTGAATGTAAAAGTTAAGAGAGCGATGATTCAATGGTGCATGAATCAAAATTTAATTTGATGAGTTTAATATGATTTGATGAATTTAAATTTAAATTTAATTTGATATAAAAGCTTAGCCATTAGAGTGAAGGTAAGTTATTTTTTATTCCATTAAAAAATATTTTATTAAATTTATAAAATCTCCCTAGAAGCAAGAAAAAAAATTAATTGTTATTCATAAGCTTGCGTCCTGAGCAAATAAATATTATGATTTGAAGTTATATGATTGTAGGACATACTATATTTTTTAATGATTATTATATTTTTTATTGATATAAGCAGATGCAATTATTTTAAATTATATGAAATATTACCTACTTAATTGAAAATAATATTTATACAATCTAATATTCTCTAAATAAAAGTCCCTTGGGTGATACAACTATGAAATATCAATATTAGTCCCATATTAGTTTACGATACATACATTACTATAAACTCTGGCATTAGTTTAATAATTAACGCAGCTTAAACACATCATTGCACTATTTAACAACATCTTTACCAACATTGGTAAAATAAACTTTCCAAAGATTTGTAAGCCGTTGCAATTAGTTTTCAACTATTATTTAACCAGTCGTCCTTATATTTATTTACTTCTAATGCATAAATTTCAAAGTTTCGACAAACTTTACCGAAACTATTTAGATTCACTTAAATTTATATAACGTAAATGTCCCAAAACATCATTTTAAATAGATAAAAATCAATATTTAATCGGAATTTCGTAGCTTGATCGAAAACTCTTCTTATGATGGAAAATTTACTTGTTTCTGGAATTCTATATTATAGAGAGAATAAAAGCATTTCATTGGAAAAAAATTACTTTTTATTTTTAACAGTGAAATTTTTTCTTTAAGCTGGAGAATTTAAGGTTTATTTACCAACACTTAGAATATATATGTATGTATATATATATATA
>NC_092210.1:75725797-75737920 GCF_043381705.1 Parasteatoda tepidariorum
AAATCGTATATATACATATACATATTTTTTGTGACTACTGATCAGGCATTTTTTATAAAATTTGAAAAAACTTATTCGCAATCATTGAAAGTGCCTTTTTTCTAAGCAGTGATATTTATTTTGTTAACATTAAGGAAACCTTAGAAAAATTAAGTGTTTTTTTGGAAAACTTTTCATAGCAATGCTGTTGATGCAGCTTACTCTGCTGAATTTTCAATCAGAACAATAAACCGACTTGTGTAGGCAGATACTGCGATTTAAATCTCTAGAAATAGTAAGTTTTTCAGTAAAAACAAGAAAAATGAAGATGCTAAAATATATTTTTATGAGATGTAATACTATCTCGCGAGCCGCCTTCCTTATAATGTAGGCATAAATCTAAGCAAAATAATCTAAGCAATATGTTAAACAATTTCGTACAGCTCGATTATAATCTAATAATATTAATGCAATATTTTACAATTTATTTCAAAGCTCTTTGCTGAAATTTTGTCCACATTTTATTCAATAATACTCATATTTTACTTCACTCAATATCGTGTTCATAAGGTTAACTCTTTACATAATTTTAACATCTAGTCTTCTATACTAAGTCTGTTACACCATGTTGGTTATTAAATATGCTTACTTGAAAATTTAGCTGAATCAAGGACAACCATTATCATTCAAGTGCAAAATAATAATAATAATAAAAATCTTAAATAAATTAAAAATAAATCAAATTAAAATTTAAGAAATTGAGATTAACGCCTGTTAAATTTAGAAATATTTTGTTTCTTTCTTTATCGGACGAGCATTTGCACCTTAAAAAAATAAACGTTCTATTAAAAAACTTTTGAACCACATTTTTCTTTTATATCTTTAAAAATAACTAATTACATTTTTTCAAACAAAAACTTCAATATCTAATGAAAGTGTAACCCGAAGTCGAAAAAAAAAGTTTTGACAGCTTTATTAGCGATAATATTTCTCAATACAATGATTCAATAAAAAAAATCACATTGAAACAAAATTCTCCCTCTTGCTTCATGTTAATAAAAACAAAATGCGGCTCTGCTGTGTACTTTATTCGAAAAAAACAAACAAACACCGTAGCATTAATCAGTTTTCAAAAAACCAAAACAACTAACAAAAAGAAATACATTGGAAAGATAAAAATTTCATTAACAATCTATTTACCTTTCATAATTCCAGATATTACGGAGGAAAAAAAAAGATCTATTAAAAGAATCACTGTTTAAAAATGTTTCAACTTATATACTTTATAGCCACTTAACCATGGTTCGCATTTCAAGATAATCTTCAAAATTGCTTCCTGTTAGTTGGTTAAAAACGATTCTAAAGAAATCTTTTTAATATTTCTCTTTAGTACGGAAAGGGAGTCACAAGCTGTGAGAATCGAAATAAAAATGGCAATGGAGCTAATTATCTTCAGTTTTAAAATAGGGTTAGAGAGAATTATTTCCTTAAAAAAGAAGCATTTCTTTTTTGTGGAGTGTTTTTTCCCCCCGATTCTTTTGTGAATCGCAAAAGAGGGGATAAAAAACGCACCATAAATAAAATGAATCTTTCAGCGTAAACTACTGCTTTGGGTATTATAAATGGGTTGTTTTGAATAGACTAAATTATTTTTATTCAGCGGGCAAAGAAAAAAAAAGTAAGGGAGGCATTGATAGCTTATTTCTAAAGAAACTTTCGAAGAATGGAGCGACTCTAGGAGAATAAATGCCGCCGTATAAAATGAGCAATCTAAAAGCCATCGATTATTTTTCTCTCTTGAAATTAGTAGCAGAAATGTCACATCCAGGTGTATTTCTGTAAGTAATAGGAATAAATGCATTTAATCTATTAAATGAAAATGAAAGCAAAGATTATGGATTATTGTGGAAAGAATGCTCAAAAATAATCAGAGGCACTATTATTACATCCAGTTAATTGTTAAAAAAAGAAATATCTCGTTCCAATATATAAATCAAGTAAAGATTAAGTTTGAATATTTAATTCATTAGTTCGGCGCAAAATATTTTATTCGAAACAATTTTTACATTCATTAATATACTGATTTTTCAATTTCATTTTAAATTAATTATTAAAAGGGATTGTTTATAATTGCAATAACCAATAACATTGAAATATTCATATTATAATATTTAAAGTTAATGTTTTGTTGCAATCTTGGGGAATTTCGCTGTGGTTCAAAATTATGCTCACCGCATCTGTTTACGGCAAAATGATTGACTTGTAATAATTATATTTCCATGACAATAATAATTATAATCTGACAATGCTAAAAAGCCACCAGCATTAAGAATAGCCTCTAAATTACAGAAAAATTAGGAAATGGATATTATTATATATTGAGTTTTTTAATGTAAACTGTAATAATTAGTCACTTTTTTAAAATAATTATTTTAAAAATTAACGAATAAAAATAATTAATCGGAAAAGGTCGTACGTCTTTTATAATTTTATGACCTTCCGTCATCAGAGTGCCAGCTGTGCATCTACAAGACCATGATCGCCAAAATGCTAATGAAATTGTGGAGCATTAACTCCTTCCTTCTCGCTCCCGTGAAAATGACGGGGTGAGGTTTCGCCCTCTATTTCTCGCTCCCATGATATTGACGGGCTGGAGTGTTCAGTAGTAACGCGCCAATAAGAATAAAATAATTCATTTCGTTTGCCCCCGGGAAGCATTTTATTTCTCATTTTACACACCAGATGGCAGTACCAGGATATTTTTAAGGTAATTGTAGATAGTTTATTTTAAACTAGATTTCAGCACTAATCAAATGCGTAATACAAATACAAAAGCCAAAAATAGGCAATTTTATGACCGTTTAATTGAAAATTAACCAATCGTTAAGGGATTAACTTTTATGACCCCCTGGCCCATATCGGGTTGTTACGGGCCTTACTTTACTAATCAGCACGTCATCAAATGACCTAGCATGCAAAAGTAAGCGTTAGCTAGTAAGGATACTATTGATGAGTAAATACTATAAAAAATGAAAGTTTGTTATATTTTATTTTGTTTTCATATAGACCTTGATTCTTCATTCTTCAGAATCAAATGGCAGATACATGAATATCTTTAAATCCTTCCTCGGTCCTCAATTTTCACAGCGAGGGTCATTTTTACTGTAGTTATAGTTGACATTTTAAACCTTGTATACACTGTTAGAAATTCCTCGGAAAAAAAGTTTTAAATAACAATTTATTTAATTGTTATTTCACTTTATTTAAACAAAACAATCAAATAACCACAAATAAGATGGTATTCAAACTACGAACTGTGAAAAAAATCAGTTTATTAACTGCTTTCACCAAATATGGTTAAACAACTAGAATTTTATCACGCTAACAAGACCCACCTAATGAAGCCATTTAGTTACTTGCAGGATAGTGCATATTATAGTGGAGAGGGTTACTCTGTTAATCTCATGGCTGACAAAACAGTGGTTCGAGTCTCAGCGTCGACATCATAATATTTCTCCATTCTCTTCAACACATGAAGCGTTCCCCGTGTCCCACAGTCCCCAATTTGTGACCCTGGGATGTTAGAATATAATGTTCTCATTCACGCTTAGATGGTATCACCATAAATCTGTCAAATTACCTCTAATATCCAGTTAAATTTCTTTTTTATGGTTTTGAAACCATGCAAGTCATAAATGGCTAAAAAACAGCGTATTTTTGCATTCGTTTTATTTTTAACTATATTAGTTATGAATGGTTTCAAAATCGTAAAGGCAAAAAATGTTCTTTATTGTAATCTATACGGTTAATTGGATGGACAGACTGCTGCTGGTTACTTTACCATAATTTTAGTATGAAAATTCTAGCAGTGTACGGTATGATTTAAGCAATGAGACATCGTAAATTTTAATTGTACCTGAAAGGCGTAACATTCTCCAGGTTCTAATCCTACAAATATAAAAATGTAATTCTGTCTCTCGGAGGGTGCAGCAACATTCAAAGTCTCATTGGCGACTACTTTTTCATGTTGGCTCAATTGGACTATGTAGTTAGTTATTTCTGCACCATTGTCATGGCTGGGCCGACGCCAACCAAAGAGGAGCGTTTCGTTCGTCGATGCCATCATCTGTACCCATGTAATCTTTGGTGGAACTGAAAAACAGGAAAGGAATTAAATTAATATTCGAAAATGTATTTTAGAATCATAAAATAAATTTAAGCATTATGTCAGAATGAAATTCAGATATTAAAGATTTAGCAACTTGTATTAGAATCATGAAGGAAATTTGAGACATTACGTACAAGATGAAACCGAGATAGTTAAGATTTTTTTACAAACATAAAAATCATCAATTAAATCTGAAAACGCACGATACAGAAAGATCTCAACCACTTACAATATACCTGCATCTTGACTAAAAGGTTTACCTCAAAAGTGTTCCGCATGGTGTCTCGAAAATTTTTTAAATTGGAAAAAAAATCCGCAATTTCTTAAATTCTTCAAATTATTCTAAGCGAGATAGCGTAAAATTTATGGTGTTGTATCTTTTATGAAATTAAATAAATATGAATCAATTCATTAGTTTCTATTCTCTAAAAATTGATATGATAAGAAAAATGATTGTTCACCATTATGTAAAACTTCACCGTATTCAGAACTTCGCATTTGCTTAGTAAGAGAAAATAATTGCTGTTTCTTATTTCTGCAAAATGGACACTAGTTTGGAACAAAACTGTCACGATTATTATAAAAATATATGATAAAATACACACAAAGCTAAACTTTGAATATATTTATCAATGAATATACTTTAAATATACTAAATAAATGAATTAAAATTTCTAAAATTTGAATCGATTCGCATTTCTTTTCATTCTTTCAAATTCTTATGAATAAATTCGGTCATCGATGTAATTAAAATGGATAGTTTAGACGAAGTTAACTAATGGCTAGATAGATAAGAAGCTTAGATTAATTAATATCAACTCAGTGGAATAAAATTGTCTTATTGAATTAAAAGTTTCAATAAAGTATTTAATTGAAGCAGAAATGAACGCTTGATATCTTCATAAACTAAATAAACCTTAACTTGACGTAGCCCGCATATACCTTCCGAAGTTTACTCGTATAATCCTTATACAAATTCGCAGTTCTCCACGAATTCGTATCAAATTTGAAATATTTACAGAGCGCAAAAAAAATAAAAGAAATAAAATAAAACAAAATTAATGAAGCATCCACAATATTTGAAGAACATATTCACAACTACTATAAAAAGCAAAACAGGGGAAATATAATTTGGTATTTAAAACAAAAAGTAAATAAAATTTATTTGGTCTTTTGCATTTTTCAATGGGTAGTGCACAAAAATATATAAATAAATAAATAAAAATAAAAGAAACGCTATGAATAACTTTTGATCCAATGATTGGATTTTCACGTACTAGTAATCAATCTGGCTGGACTTTAAAAATACAAATTAGTTTGCGATTGCGATATTTTATGTTACAAAACTAGACACAAAAACGTACTTTCTCGGTCTACATAAATTTTTTTTAACGGATTCTGATACTTGAGACAAAAATATTGGAGATACTCACAATCTTGGTAATATGATCTCAATAATTTGGTCAGGAAATTTGTCCAAAGGTTAAATCTCTTGATGCTAATTTTAATTTTTGCATATTTCTCCATATCTCCAGAATGTTTCAGGCGAGTTGAAATCCACCCCCTCATAAATTGGAAATTCGTTTATCCAAAGATATTACCCAATTATTCCAAGCAAATAATAATTTTAATAATTATTTATTATTTTTTTATGTTAAAGGTCAAAAATTTTTTTGAATTGTTAGGTATACAAATTTCTATATTATTTTAAATAATGTAATTNGGAAATTCGTTTATCCAAAGATATTACCCAATTATTCCAAGCAAATAATAATTTTAATAATTATTTATTATTTTTTTATGTTAAAGGTCAAAAATTTTTTTTATATTATTTTAAATAATGTAATTTTGCATGGCGAATTACAAAATTTGAACAAGATTGATCGGCAAAATAGTTACCAAGTGGAATTTTGACAACAGTCAGATATTTAAATTTCCCTTCTTCGGGAATTATTTCACCGATTTTGTTCAAATTTTGTAATTTGCCATATAAAATTACATTGTTTAGAGTTATATGAAAATTTGTATACATTACAATTTAATATTTTTTGATCTATAATAAATAAAATAATCAAAAATAATCAATAATCATCAAAAATTATTTTTTCATGGAATTATTTTAGGATTAAGATATTTCATAATCGCATGCAAAAATCTTTCAATTCGCTTAAAAGTTTTTCAAAATATGGCGAAATACGTAAAAAAGGAAATTAAATTTAAGGGGTCCAATCTTTGTCTTCCCTTTGTTTTCCTAACCAAACTAAGGGAACTATATTTCTAATCCCTCATTGCTGCTAACTCCTATATTTTTGGGGTCAGAAATCATACTCCGTCTAAAAAAATATGCGTGTTTATTCAGATAAAATAAGTGTTTGTGCCTGATTTCGTAACTTAAAATTATTGTTCGCACTAACTAACTAGAATATTTGAGGTAATCCTTTCAAACCATTAAGATTAAGTCTCATTTTTCATGAAAAATAAATAAAGATTTTCATGGAAATGAATTAAACTAAACATTTTAACTGAAGCTTTGTATTTCAACAACGCTATGTGCTATGAAAACTATACTGTAAGTTAAATTTCAGACATCCAGTTTAAGATTGCAGTTACTAAATATGCTATTGCTGTGCCAATACCCATAGTGACTGGTGATTCCTTAATTTAAATTCAAATCTTCAATATGACATTTGCTATACACGCTGTTAGAAATTTCTCGGAAAGAATACGTTAATTACAAAAAATTCAATTATTATATAACCAAATTCAACCAACAGAGTCAAATAACCATAAAAAACGGTATTTCAACTGTTTACCGCATGCAATTCGCTTAAAAGTTTTTAAATTTTGGACATCCAGTTTAAGATTGCTGTTACTAAATATGCTATTACTGTACCAATACCCATAGTGACTGGTGATTCCTTAATTTAAATTCAAATCATCAATATGACATTTGCGATACACGCTGTTAGAAATTTCTCGAAAAGAATACGTTAATTACAATAAATTCAATTATTATATAACTCAAATTCAACCTACACAGTCAAGTAACCATAAGAAACGGTATTCAAACTGTTTACCATCAGAAAATCTCTCGACTGTTTTCATCTAATACGGTAGGCGCAATCAGAGTTTTTTCCACGTCACGAGATCCACAGCCAATGACAATCGAGCACACGTTCTTCTTCTACCTGGAAGCTCTGCCCTGTGATAAGGATTACGAATTGATATTTACGAATAATTGATAGCGAATTGATTTGATTTTCGATCATCGAATTACTAATACAGCAGCTTATGCTAAATAATCTAATAGTAATAAGTTTGTGGAGAACATCTTAGGAAATCACTTAGTTCCTTACAGCAGGCACATCTCACGACTGGCTAAACGGGAGTTCGAATCCCTCCCAGAGTTGAAAAATCAATGATTCCTTCATTCTTTTAACGCAAGACGAGTTTCTAGCGTCCAGTACTCAACATCCTGTACTAGCATCCTGTACCAACAGTTGATACTGTTGATCTTGAACTGTTGGAAAACGAAGCTCTCATTGACGCATAGATGACAGCAGCACAGTGCTGCTTAACACAAAAAAGTCTAGTAGTCCCCATCTCTTACGATAGATGGCGCCATCAGAAAAAATAATTAAGCCATATTTCAAGGTTCATTTGACAAAATACAATTGAACCACAATCTAACTCTAATGTCCATTACTTAACGAAAAGCCTTACCTAACATAACTTAACTCCAATCTCCAATTAATTGTCATTTTTACAGTTTTGAAACCATGTTAGTTGCAAATCATTACAAAGCCATACAATTTTGTATTCACGTTTTTCTTAAGCATACCAGTTGTAAATGGTTTTAAATCCATAAAGGTAGGAAAAAAATGTTCCTACCCATTAACTTCAAGAGAAATTGGAGGGGCAGATTGCTGCCGGTAGTTGTACCGTAATTTTAGAAAGAAAATTCTAACAGTGATACTTACTGTTGTTTTGCTTTCTGTTTACTCATACTGGTATGTTATAAAAATGCAACAATTTTAGAAAAATATTTAAATAAAGAACAGTTAAACCTTTTTAAAATTTTTCATAATCAAATTAACTTAAAATATAAAAAAAAAGTTTATTTCTTAAGTAAATAGTCCATACTACTTTTTAATATTACTAAATTACATTTTACACTCCAAAATCACACAATTAGTGTAAAACATGTAAAGAAAGGAATATTAAATCATTTTCATCTTTAATAATTCAATTTTACGTACTAAAGAATATTAATAAATTATTCAGATTTTACATTAAGAATAAAAGACTTTGATTTAACTCTTAATATAATTTGAACGAAGACTATATTTGAAACTGTACGTACAACGCACATAAAAATTCACAGAAAAAATGGAAGTATAAAAGATATTATATTGAAACTAATATTAAAATGCATGAGCTTCTATGTTTGAAAATCCTCTTAAATAAAGTCATAAAATACATATTAAAACTTTGTCGATGCAATAAAAACCTATATTCAACGAACACAAAGTAATTAAAACTGGCTTTAAGTTGTATTAAAAATCAATGCGAAAGGAATAAAAAAAAAGTTTTCTTTCTCCGAATAAGACATAAACAGTCCAGTAAAGAAAGTTAAATATTTGCTTGAAAAAGTATTAGAAAAAGGATCTCTAGAAAGAATATCTAAGTTTTTATGCAGTTGATGTAATCCTTTCTTTCTGATGCATATTACCGCTTAATTAAAAGAAATAAAGATTTTCGGGAAATTTTTATGCCTCTGCTTCGACGTGTGAAAAAAAATTTCCATTATTTCTTCGACAAAAAAAAGGTTCATAAATCCATGGACACCAGCATAATTTTTTTCTCTATAAAACTTGGGATCTATAATTAAAAAAAATGCTTCAGCAGAAACTCATAAAATTTTTCTTGGATTAAAAAAAAATGTATATGTACAAAAAAATAAAGCGCTTCAAAGTAGGTTCCAGATATTTATGGTGATAAAAAAATTTAATAAGAAAGTCTTGGAAAAAAAAATTATGATTTTATTTATCCCCAACATCCAGATATGTTCCTTGAGTGCAGATTTTACTTTCAACATTAACTATGAATGTATATTAATATCACTGAAAAAAAATGCAAACTTTGTTTTGTAAGCATTTTACTACTATATTTTTTGTTATGAAAGTTTGCTATCAGGCATAAATATTTGCTTGATATTATAAAAAGCTACATTAACTATTACATTAATGGAATATTATTTTTTTAAAAAAAATATTTGATTTATCTTGGTTTTATTCAAAAGGTATTTTATCGTAAGAAACGATAAGAAATATGCAATTATAAAATATTTTTTATTGTTAAATATTTTATATCAAAAAAGGGGAAAAACTTAAAATAAAATACTTACTATTTAAAATTTCAAGTTTCCATGTTTCGAATAATATATGACAAGTCAAGACTGGCTTTTATATTTTTGCTTAGAACTGGTTTGAAATTTCAATATTAACTCTGACATATGTTCAATTATTTTACTTTCTTTAAATTTAGGTAACACTCACTTCTGCAGTTTTGTATAAACCATGAATTTTTACTTAAGGTAAAATAAAAGAAGAAAAGGGGAAATTAAAACATTCATGTGCAATGTGAAAAAAAATGTGGTAATACCTTAATAACTTATGATCTAATGATTACCTTTTCGCGTACTCTGACTCAATTTTATGGATCGAACGTTTAAAATTCAATGCGCAATTTTAAGGTGGCAAAATTTGCAAAGAAATTAAATTAACATTGATGAAAAATGTTCAGCTGTTCTCCGTTCTAAATTATTGTGACCATTTTCCGTAAATTAGATCAAACGTGAGTGAGGTGTTTTCTTTTTTCGTACTGTAAGTAGCTTTAGTTAGCCTTTAAAAACACATGCTTCAAAAAATTTATATAAAAAACGAAATTTTATTCTAAATAAATATGATAAAATTCTTAAAAGTAGATAAAACTTTTAATTACAAATGTTTCTTTCTTTCTTTAATCTAAATATTTTGATCCGCAATTTAAAAAAATGTTTTAATGTCAGAAATTTTCGCAAACAATTTTTTTAAAATTGTCATATTAAAATACTTTGTAAGATGAGGCCCTTTATCTAGAAATTAAGCCATAATTATAAAAGTAGACATTCCAAAAAAGAACACTGTAGAAGTAAAATGCTTCTACAAATCAAATAGCTCAAATGATTGAAAATATATCTTTCAAAAACAAAGAATCTATAAATTGTTTTTTAAAAGAAAACTCTTCAATGAATAACTCTAAATAAATGACCCACTGTAAAAACTTGTGGTCCACAATTTGAAAAAAAAAATGCTTCAAGACACTTTGTTAACAAATTATTAGAAATGCATTACTCTAAAAGTTCCAGTTCAGATTTTTAAAGAAAAATAATGCATCAATGGTCAACACGACACATTTCATTTTTATTTTCTGACTTATCCACAATTTAAAAAATGTGCTTTTGCAATCCATACAGCAAAAAACAAACAACCACTGTGGCCCCACTTTTACCGCTTGTCTTAAATATAGTTATGGAGAATTCTGTAAATATGAGCTTATATTATTTTTCTGTGAAACAAAAAATTGCATTTACAAAAATCTCATAAATCTTTTTTACAGAATAATGAAGAAATAATTAAGTTCTCCTAAAAATACTTCACATTTGAACGATGATTGAGAATTTTAATCTTTACTTTAATAAAAAGGAAAAATAAAATGTTAACTCAAAACATTTCGGTATTATTTTTATTATTAACAATGATATGTATTTCTTATACAGAGATTTTATTCTTATTACTATGAATCTGTATTAGTGTCACAGCGTCATTGAAAGAAATTAAATTTAACTTCTTTTCATAGAATATTAAATTTGACATTATTGTGAGGATGAAAATAAAATTCATTCTTCATATCCCCCCGAATTTATTCTACGCATTTTCAATCATATAAAATCAACTCAATTTTATTTCTTGAGACGATAGTGAATTCTAAAGATTCTAAGATAGTTTTATTGAAAATGCTGGAAGATTATTCGAAAGATATTTCATTCCTCCAGTTTTAGAAAAGGAAAAAAAAGCATAATAAACAACAAAAGCCAAGATTTATTTATCGGGCTCACGTTCTTATTTTAAGTTTTGGAAAAATACCAGCTTTCTTATAATGATGACTTATTGCTGAATTTATCCACTGGGTAATGAAATTATTTAAATAAATGGGAAAAATTTCGTGGCTCTGTTAAGAAGAAATGCTTTGTTATTTCTCTAAGCTATATAATCTGAGGAAAGAGCAAAAATTAATTTGTTGTTTGAGGTGCTATTGCACGTTTAATAATTGTTTACTGTTTAGAGAAAAAAAAGTTTCATACAGTTTAATGATTTAGTTGCACTAAAGTGCAATTAATCTGTTTTTTTTTCTTAATGACTTTGATTTTGAATTTAGTAATCTAGTTTTGGGAAAATTTTGCGTGAAAGCTCAATTAGAAAATATTAATATGCCAACTATGGGCAGGTAGGAATGTCATTTGCTAAATATTGAAAACGGTTTACTCAACAAAAGTATTTTTTAAAAAAAATTAAAAATTGGGACCATTTCAAAATTTTTTAATAAACTATTATACTTCAGTTTCTTAACATTAGTGATAGTTGATAATGTATATTTTTCTATTTAATGTGTCCCTTATGTTGCAAATAACTATTTCAAGATAAATGGACTTAAATGTCTCAAATTCAGTAATTACTGACAATAAATGTTTTCAAAGAAGATATTTCAACTGGACCTAATAACAATTGAAAAGTAACATAGTTGAGTGTATAGATTTTCATATTATCTATCCACCTAATCTCTCTCTCTCTCTCTCTCTATCTATCTATCTCTCTATCTATCTATCTATCTATCTATCTATCTATCTATCTATCTATCTATCTATCTATCTATCT
>NC_092210.1:75737984-75771729 GCF_043381705.1 Parasteatoda tepidariorum
GCAAGTCAGCTTGTGATACATCAGTGATTAGATGATTTTGCTGTAAAATCAATTTTCTGGCACAAAAAAAGATGCCATTTTCACATACCAGGAGTGTGATAGTTTTTAATGTACTGCGTACCACGAAATTCTAAAGGCTGATTTAGGCGTATGAAAGTTCTTCAAATAGATTCTTCACATTATAACATGTATTGCTTTTTTTTTAAAAAAATAATATTAATTAATAGCTTTGTTTATAATAGAAAATATTTTTTAATAATTTTTTTGAGTTTCTTGTTGTGCAAAAACAATTGTACAATAAAAGTACCATAACTATAAAACTTGAAATGAGGAAGTTTTCGCGTAAAGAGTACTCGATTTTCTGAAACTCAGTTTTTACACCAGTTTTAAAAACATACAATTTTTAAACGGAAAAATATAGCTTGACCAGTTACGTTAAGACACAGAAAAATGCATGGTGCGTTAATTTCAAATTACACAGAAAAAAAACCCAATTTTTTTTTCCTCTAAATTTTCTTTTCTTTATCCAAAAAATGACGAAAATGAAATTAAAAAAAGGAAAAAAAAAGGAAAAGAAAAAAAATTCTCTTGATTGAACATGACTTCAAAAAGGTTTGATGTCTTCCAAAAAGCAGTTAAAAATTCGTCGAAATTCGACTGACCTTCTTAAACTTTCAAATGGATAAAAGAACTTCCATCCCTCGACTTCCATAAGTCAAGAGGTCGAGCAGAGAAACGGATGAACCCCTTTATGGGCCCGAGACCCGCCTTTGTCGTGTTCCACCTGCAATCGATTGCTGCTCCACCCCCATTGTCGGCATTAAGAATGAGCCCTGGTGAATGATATTGGAGGTCGCTTTTATCTCCACTACCTACTACAGAACCCAACGACCATAAAGCCTTCAACGAAAAATCACCGGAAATGCTGCATTAATGTTATTTGTTGTGAGTGTTGTTTCGATTATCGTTGGGGGGCTATTTTTATAGATGTATGATTTATGGAAATGGTTGCCGGAAAGTTGCCATGGAATCGACATTGAAAGAGTGCTGGAAAAAACCAACATGGATTTTTTTTCTTCAAACAGCAGTTTTATATAATTCAAACCTTTATAATGCCAGATTTTTTCCCCCTTAAAAATCGAATCGACATTCCGCTTTCAGACGTTTCTCAAAATAATGAACCGATAAAGAAGCAAAGTTGTGCAATGAAAAAATGTTGAGAGCGTGTTTCTGACTTTCTATGAATTCTTATTTAAGTGTCTATTGAATATAATTTCGTATCACTATTTCTCTTGTTCTCTTTTAATTTCGAGGAGAATCTCGTCTGCAGAAAAAAGCAGACTGTTCAAATTGAAAAACTATCATAAAATGATATTGATAGAAAATATTGATTGCTTTAAAAATTATTTGTTGAAAAAACATATTGATTATTTTTTCATATCTTAAATTTTTTTTAAGTGGATTTTTTTTTTGTTTTTTTTTTGTTGCTGTTGATGAAAGTGTTCTAAGAGAAAAAAAATGAAGTCTATGAATTTAGCACATTTGAATACTTAACAGACAATAAACTCTTAAGAAAAATTTCTGAGTAGAAATCAGGAAACGTATTCAGTCTTTAGGAACAGCTCACCCGTAATATGATATGGGTGTTGCAACACTCTCAAGTCTCATAGTAGTTTCAACACAAAGGTAATTGTTTAATTGTGTGAGCGAAAAATGGAATGCCAAATATAATTTAATTCTTGTTCCAACCAGCCATTGCCTCACTTGTTTAGCAAAAAACAAGCTACCAAGTAAATAAATAAACAACAGTTTTAGTTTAAGAACTAAACCCAACTTTAGGTTAGTTCAGGCTTTTTCCGAACTTATAGCTGCAAGCTTTCCTGCATAAAAAATTCCAGTTTCTCCCATGTCATTCAATTAGAAAGTGCTACTGCGTAGTAGGGGAATTTCCGTACAATTTTACCCAGAGGCTCAACGCTTGAAGGGCTTCCAGAACTATAATAGGGCAATCGGAATTGGGCTTACTTCGATGTGAAAGAATTGAGATCACTACTTATAATTTTAACAACAATAATCACAAATATTTTTTCAATGAATTACCATCAGCTGGCATAGTGAGATTCTTTGCTTCCCAGTTGCTATGTCCGGCTTCATTCACTGCTGCCAGTTGAAAACCATAAGTTACTGCTGGTGCTAAATATCTTACGGTATAGCTGGTAGCATTTGAAGGAATTTTATCGTCCATATCCAACCAATCAGCTCCTCCGGTGCTATAGTTTTTCATCTGCAAGTGGTAACGTTTTATTGGTAAATTTCCTTTGTATTCTAAGCTCCAGCGGAGTAAAGCGGTCCTTGAATCCAGAGCTTCAACTGAATCCACAGATATCTCAGCTGGCTCTGAAAATAGAAAAAAAAACATATTAAAACAAAGAAGAGAGCCGTAGTGGCTCATGGGATAGAGCATTCAACTTCCAATGAGAAAAACCGGGTTAGAATCCCAGCGATGGCTGGTCAATACGAATTCCGCACCTAGCTCTCAGCGATCACAGTGTTGACGTAAAATATATTCTCAGTGGTGAACGGATCATGGGTTCGAAACCCCTAGCCGTCAGGCATTGGAACTCTAACCCATGATCGACGAGCTCTGACCCTGTCACTATCGACCAGCTCTAATTCTAACCCTGCAAATGAGGGTTAGTTCCGTCAAAAAGTCCTCCACGAAAGCAAATTTCCCTCAAGGCTTGATCTAGAAGTTACCTTGTCTTCTAGATTGGGTTCTAATTGCAAGGTTACTGAGTTGAACATTAGTAGTAGTAAACTCAAAATTAGGTCGGCTGTTCAACGACGGAATATAAAATAAAACAAAGAAGAATAACTTATAGAAGAAAAGTATTGCTTTAAAAGGACAAATAGCACTTTTGTTTTGTTAACCAGTTATTTAAAGAAAAGCTCTTTTATCAATGCATGCTGGTTGCCTCCAAAAGAAGACCTACATTGCATTCTGCAAAAATACTGGTTTAAATTACGGTAAAAAGTATTGGCACTCAGGGTTCCGTTACTTAATACCGTTACTTAATAATTTTACAGTGCATTCATGTTTCTTTTATTTCATTTTTATGTTTCAATTTAAGTTAAATTCTCTTATTTTCCTAAAATTATCTTTTTATTTAGGTGTTATTTGTTTTGCCTTTTAAATATATCTATAGGTGAATTTTCTCGAACTTGCATGGGGCATGGAGCCAGAATTTCTGCTTTAAAAAATTCTCCATGTCAAAATGTCATATGGACAATATTTGGCTCGAGCAAAATTTTACCAGCATTACATTTCATTACAAGAGATTGTTGCGCTGAATAATGCTGAGATGATAACATGTTATAAGTTTTAACAGAATTTTATTAACATAATTTCTTTTTTAATAAGCATCAAAAATTAAACATAAATTGTAGAACAGGAAATTTGAAAACACAGTGAATTATAAAGTCTATTGTTGACTGTTACTACAAGGGTTATTTGTAGTAGTACTTTGGGACATCGATAATTTATAAGAACCTAATGGCAGCAATAGAATTATTTTAAGATCTATTTTCGACTTAAATCAATGGAGAAAATCAGCGAAAAGAGGCAACCGAGACATTGAATTATTGTCTTGTTGTCTTGGTAATGAGAAAATAATGATAGTTTATTTAAATTGACCCTAATTGTCAAACTATTAAAGGCATATGAGTTATAATTTGCGGCAAGTCAGCTTGTGTTTGCATCTTGGGATAGGTCTTTACGATACAACATTAGTATTTTTTGATAATTCCGATATATTTTGATATTTGGGTGTGTGTTCTTCTTTATTACAATCCATAAAGGCTGGAAATGTCAAGTACCATAAGTGTGTTGCTGTTTAATCTGTATTTAATTTTATATATCATTAACTTTAATGATTTACATGTTAGGAAATTTTGTTATGATAGGAACCTTGAGGGGTGAATCATTTTTTTTTCTTAAAGTAACTGGCTTCTGAAACTTAGCTTAAGAGTTTTTTTATTAAAGTTTTCAAAAAAGTGAAATTTTTATTTCGCATCCCTTTCATCATTAAGTGTAAGGGAATATTGACTAATATGACAACTTGAATATTTACTCTAGAAACAGCTTTAGGCAAAGATTGTGCTCCGAATAACAGATACTCTTCAAACATTAATTTCAAAGAGTATTTTTCCTGTTTCTGGAGACATCAATGAATACTAATAAGCAAATTTTAAATTTATTCCAAAAATAACGAGTTTAATTTTAACACTCCCCGTATTTATAATTAAGTTATTAGGCAAATTTTAAGATTTCTTTGCTCATGAAGCATATTTGTGTCTAATTAGAGTGAAAAACTTGAAAAAATTATCTTCTTATCATGATTTCGAATAAAGGGAGCACAATACTTTTTTTCAACTAACCCATTTGTATCTAGCGTCTTTGAAAAAACGTTTTTTTTAAGAAGGAAAAAAATGGTAGTTATTAGAGTTCATATTATAAGAAAAACACTGTACCGTCTATCTTAATATAATTGTAATTTGAGTATTTTGTACTTGAATCCGAAGCCAAAAGACTTTGTTTTTCGAATGATATTTTTGAAGTTTGATTGATAATACAAAGATATATCTACAAACTAATAAATTCATGAAGCATAGACTATGCATTATATATCAGCATATTTAACCGAAGATAATCAGCTGATGCTTTATGTTTTTATTTAATTTAATGATGATAGAAAAATAAGTGAGTTAAGAGATTTTGATATATTTTTGCATCCAAATATAATTTCGAATTTTAAAATATATTTTATTTTATAACCGGTGTTGAGTAGTCAACCTAATTCTGAGTTTACGACTTTGCTTTTTGAATGATATTTTTGAGGTTTGATTGATAATACAAAGAAATATCTACAAACTAATAAATTCATGAAACATAAATGATGCATTATACATCAGCATCTTTAACCGAAGATAATCAGTTAACGTTTCATGTCTTTATTTAATTTAATGATGATTGAAAAATAAGTGAGTTAAATGATTTGCATATTTTTACTTCCAAACATAATTTCTAATTTCAAAATATATTTTATTTTATAACCGGTGTTGAGTAGTCAACTTAATTCTGAGTTTACGACTATTTCTGAGTTTACGACTTCGGTTTTTTAATGGTATTTCTGAAGTTTGATTGATAATACAAAGAAATATCTACAAACTAATAAATTCACGAAACATAAACTATGCATTATATATCATCATCTTTGACCGAAGATAATCAGCTGATGTCTTATGTTTTTATTTAATTTAATGTTGATGGAAAAACAAGTGAGTAAAGATATTTGCGTATTTTTTCATCCAAATATAATTTTGAATTTCAAAATATATTTATTTCATAACCGGTGTTGAGTAGTCAACCTAATTCTGAGTTTACGACTATTTCTGAGTTTACGACTTCGGTTTTTTAATGGTATTTTTGAAGTTTGATTGATAATACAAAGAAATATCTACAAACTAATAAATTCACGAAACATAAACTATGCATTATATATCATCATCTTTGACCGAAGATAATCAGCTGATGTCTTATGTTTTGATTTAATTTAATGTTGATCGAAAAATAAGTGAGTAAAGAGATTTGCGTATTTTTTCATCCAAATATAATTTTGAATTTCAAAATATATTTTATTTTATAACCGGTGTTGAGTAGTCAACCTAATTCTGAGTTTACGAAAATTTATCAGTTTTCAAATCCATAGCCTTGTAATTATGAACTCAACCTAGATGACAAGGGAACTCCTGGATCCAAGCATTGAGAAAAACTGGACTTCGTGGAGGACATTTTGATGGAACTAACCAGCATTTGCATTACATGGAGAGGAAAACCACGACTACATCCCACGATTAACTCGACGGTAATGGGATCCTAACTCGTGATCCATCTACCACTGAGAATGTTTTACGCTAGCTCTGTGGTTGGTGTGAGCCGGGGTCAAAGTTCGTATCAGCTAGCTACCACTGGGATTCGAACCTGGGTCACCTAATTGGGTGGAGAACGCTCTATCACCTGAGTCCTCTCAAAATCAAAATATAAACAAAATCAGCCCAAAAGAAATAAAAATAAAATAATCGCAATTTTTAACTTTTTTCTTATAAATTATTTAACTGGTTTTGCCAGTTAATGTGGTATGGCTAATTTGAATGAATCTTAGAATGAATCATAGTCAATTTAAAAGAAAACATTCAACATTTTGATCATGCACGTTCTATAGCGCTCTAAGGAGGAACATAAAACAGAAAGAAAGAAAACTCTTCAAACGCAGAAAAATCTAAAAAAAGATAAGTATGTAAAAAATATAATAATTGTTTATAGGCATTGGTTTATATAACATGTGTTCTCTTAAGTAAGGAACTCAAAATATTAAAGCAATTGAAAATAAGAATAATACTGTTGTTTTTATGTTTATTTTATTTTATTTGTGTCTTGCAGTCGGTTGTATTATTTAACTATTGTATTTTTTGTTTCATTTCAGGTAAGCTTTCGTTTTTACTTTTCTTTTGTATTTGTCTTGTTTTTATTCTAGTGTATATGCTTCTGTATTTTAAATTGTATTTTATATAGTATTCTTCTGTGTTTTATTGTATATTATGCATTCTTTTCCTAGACTTTGGCAATTTAAGGTACAGAGAAAGCAATTTTAGACTTTTGTCTTGCTTTCCCGATAGAAAAAGTTTTGCTTTCATGACATCTGAAGTTGGTGCCCCCTGAAGACGTCAACTTTGGTTGTCATATTTTCTAATATTTTCCAGTTTTTTTCATTTTTTCATTGTCTCATGGTTTTCTTTGATTAAAGGAATACACATGAAGTTAAGAGAAGAAAAACATATAGGTGAACAGTAAATTGAATAAACATATCTTTAAAAATTCTGATAATTAATAAAAAAATATTTTAAATGATTTACTTCCAGCTTTTAATGTAAGAAAAAAAAGATGAAATTTTAGGATAAAAAATTTGAAATGCATAACATTTGGTAAATTGCCTTACGCGCTAAGCACTGAATAAATATTTATTTCAAGTTTTCCGTTTAATATATTTTTATTGGACATGTATCATATTTCAGAGTGTCAAATTTATTGTTGAAATAACAGATTTTACGTGAATGGCACAAATTTATCTGAAAGATATAGAATACTTTTATTAATTTGTCATTCAATTTAGTACCAAAACCTTACATTATCTCCGGTAACCCAGTCAATGCCTGAAAAATATGAAAATAAATCGGTGGATGATGATTCATCTATTTTCCATAAATTGTATTTGATTACTTTCCATATGCAATCATATACGATAAATGGGAAACTTTTATTGAAACAAAGACTTTCGTAGGGAATTCATTGATTGCAAAATCAAAATTATTCATTTCAGGATGAATAAGTTATGAGCAACCAACCGAGTACTTTTCATTGAAATTTAAATTATTGATTGAAAGCAAATGTTGAATTTGGGTTTAATTATGATAAACTTGTGTGTATCAAAACACAATGATCAATATGATAGTTAAATATATATACAGAGCTTTTAAATATAATTTCTTAAATTATATGACTTTAAATCAAGCGAATATGATTTCGTTTTCAAATACACCTATTTATATTCCATTTGTATGTAAAATGAGTGTAAAATATTTTCATTTTAATAGTTTTAATAAACTTTTATTAAAATACATTTCGAAATTTGTTTTTATCAATATTTTTATATGCCGTAACAATTACTGGGCTTTTGAAATGCCCCTTGTTTTTATAAATAGCTTTATTGTTTAGGATATTTATAAGGAAATTACAATTTCCTTTCAGAGACCTAATTTTAAAGGAGAAATATTGGTTATATTATAGGTTTTTTATTTTTTATAAAATACATGGAACTTAAAAATATTGTATTTATATCGAAAAATTGATATCCTTCTTAAAAACAAATATGTTTTTGTTTTGTTCTGGCTGAAGAAGTTATCATTTTTATACAATTACACAATCTGTGTTCATAACTTTGGTTGTTATTAAAATATATCATATACAGTACAGAACCCGTTATCCGGAAATCAGAAAACCGGAAAACCAAATAACCGGAACGAAATTCGATAAATTTTCCCGCCATTTTTGAAACAACAAATGTTTTTCTCCTCATAAGATTTCAAGATTTTTCTTTCTTTTTTGAAAGATGTTTACCTTACCATCATTTTGGAAACAATCATTAGGGTATTACTTCATCGTTTTTTCTTCTTTTCAAGATTATTTCCAAATATAAAATTTTTAGTTGAATTTGACAATAAAAAAACGGCTTTTTGTAGCGATTCAGAAAACCGGAAAAATCAGTTATCCGGAATAGCGATGGTCCCGATCGTTCCGGATAATCGGTTCCCTACTGCAATTACAGCAACCAAAAGCCAACTGTAATTTTTCACTATTAGATAAGCAGACATATCACCTCTTTGGAAAATATAGAACTGTTTCACATTATAACTTATTGCTGTAAAGTATGCAAATTGCATTCATAATAAAAAATATTCAGTATTTAGGTGAGACTAATTGTGCATGGAGAAAAAAGTATGGGCAAAAATACCAAAATGTGCTAAAATTTGTCTGACTATATGGGAAAGCTAAACAGCTTGGTAATTTTTTTCGAAAACCTTTGGCAATGGTCTGTGAAAATTAACAATAAAATATAGTTCCATGAAAGGAGATAAAATTTTTAAATTTTATCAAGATACCTTTTTAAAGATACCTTAGAGAATGGCATAAAAACCATTTATTTGGTATAATTTACTTTTAAGTTTCGTATTTTTTGCTAAATGGCAATAAGAACCATAATTTTGAAGAAAAAAAACGGAATTTCCGGTATACAATAACCATTTGAACGGAAAAATAGAAAACTACAAAATCATAATTGATTTTGATTGATTTATCATTAAGAACAAATAATACCAAATATCAAAAAATTCTGCCTTCATAGAAACTTCTAACTATAGCTTTTACTTCTACTTATGCTCTTAAAATTACAAATTAAATCAATAACGTTTAAAAAGCATAATCAACTTTGACTGGTATTTAGTGTAAATCCCATTTCATCTAAATGAAGTGATTTCCTTCTAATGTGAATGCCGAAAATGTAGTAAAATGTAAGGTAAAAAGAAGTGTCCAAAACTAAATTAAGAAATAAAGAAAAGAGCACGAATTCTAGTGATTTTGTATATGCTATGCACATGCGAAATCACTGAGCAAAAATTAAGAGGTTCTACTTTCTGAGAAGGATTTTTTAAGTGTGTGCCGCTGAGTAGGACAAAGGATGTTGTAAGGTGCCTCTGACTTCATGTCTCAATTTAATTTTGTAAGAATAATCAGTTGCTATTGAAACAAATCAAAGTAAATTCGATTGAGTTTTGAATACATGTAATATGACAAGTAGTGCTCCGGTGACGCTGACTGATACTCACACCACTTATAGTGAGCTGGAGATCGTGAGTTCGATCCTGGCAAAAGGCAAAACAAGTGGCGTCTGCAATCAGCAAGTTGCGCGTGAAATCTGTTGTTGCGGGAAGTCCTCTCGTAGGTTGTGAAGTGGAAATAGGAGTTTCTGCTCAGGTATTGTTTGAGAGGATTCAAAATGACGTATCATTTCTACCATGGCTGTTAAAAAGAGTGAACTTTAGAAAACAGGAATATAGTGCTGCTTTCAGGAGAACTCCTCCAGACATCAGTCTCGCGTCTTGGCGGGTACCATGGTTACGAGGGAAAGTCACTTCGAATAGGGGTGTCATGATCATCGTCATGATCTTTGCATAGGTCTGCGTAAGTAAACCAATCGACACCTTCATTTCCCCATTTCACCCCCATTAGAAATGTGATCTCGCTTGTTAACGAAGCAACAGACAGCCCAGACTTTTCGTCTGGAGGAGTTCTCCTCAAAGTCGCACTATAAGTGGTTGGACACGAGTGGGTGATGATTCTGATTAAAATAAAAGTTGGATATTCAGCATTTGTCGTTACAATGAGGGAAATTCACCCGAAAATTCACCCGAAAGCTTTATTCCACGATTTCAAAAGTTAAATAACAAACAGCAAGTTGACCAATCCTACTAAATGGGTGATAAAACAATACATTCGAGGGTGGAAGGTAATTCTGAGATAAAAATAGCATTGGTAATAAAGTGTTGGAAAAATAATGAAGTTTTCAAAACAGTTATAAATAACCCCTTGAGGCTCTGAACTAATACTACGAATTGGACGAGTATTTTATATCGTTTTTCAACTGTTGAGTTTTAATTTAATTTATGAGGTTCTATAAGTCGAGTGATAAATAGTTATAAATAAATAATAAATAAAATAATAAATAATATAAAATTAAATATTAAATAAGTAATAAATTAAATTATGAATAAATAGAAAATATAAATTAAGTCGTAAATATAAATTAAGTATTAAATATAAATTAAGTAGTAAATATAAATTAAGTAATAAATATATATTATAAATAGTTCTGTTTATAAGTAGTTTGCCGTTCATTGTTTGTTTAATTTTAATTTTATAAATTCACTGGATGAATTTTTAGGATCACTATAATGATGACAAATTAAGAATTTTACAAATATTAAAAATAAATTAAGCTTTGGTTTCAATATTTTAATTTTAATTTAATTTTCTATACGTATTAATTATATATTTTGCATGCTTCATTAATCTTGTTACGGCAAGTGGAGAACAAAAGCGAATATTTATTTTTTCATTTCACTGCTATATAAATCTTATTTAACTATTATCAGTTTTGATTTTTTCTTTTGTTTGTTCTAGAATATTTTATAATAATTTTATTAAAATATATTTAATTAAGAGATATAAAGGAGCTAAAGATTTATAATTTTAAAAATATAGGAAATAAATGAGTAAAAGGGAATGTAAATAAACAAGATTATGAAGAAATATGTCAGAGCCACTGGTTTATTTATGTAATTAAAACCTTTGAAGTGTAATTTTAAATTAAATGCATGGCTCTACCATAGTTTCGAAATTTAGAGAAGAATGTTATTATGACTGAAATAATATATTTAGCATTAGTGTATTTAGCAAAGTTAATATTAATAGATTAATTTGCTTCACTTTGTTCCTTAATATTATTCAGTTCAGTTTTTTTCTAACCATATTTAAATTTTATTTTCTATACATTTTTTCAGTATTAATGTTTCATTGATTAAATACATGTACGCACGTATAAAATGTGGCTAAATTTAATTATGGAAATGAAAGAAATATGTTGATAAAACTAATTGCTTACAAATAAAAATTTTTTTCTTTTCTGACTATATCTATTGTTTTGATATGTTCAGTTAGCCACTGAGCATTTTAAAGTTTCTTCTTACAATAAAATGCATCTTAGCTACACAATAGTGCTAAAATATGAAGGAAAAAAAAATTAAATTTGTAAATAAGAACTGAGATTTCCTATTAAATTAAAACGTATATTTTTAAATTTCTAACTTTTCCTTCATTAATTTCAGAATTTATTTGATTTAAGCGAAGCTAAGAAGCCATCTGTTCAAAAGCCAAAAATAAATTCTGGATTTAGAACATTTCTATATCGGTAGTACAACCTAGAGCAATTTCATTATCGGTTTATTGGAATGCACGTATCCAAAGCCATCAAACAAGCTGTAGATAAACGATAACGATGAAAATGTCAATTTATCCCCTGCCTACCTGGAATACTTGTATGAATCTTTATTGACATTGATGAATCAAGCGATATTTTATCCGTTAGAATGAATTAAATTGCTTCATCGATTAATCAACTGTTTCTGCTTTCCAGAATTTCGACACAATCGATCAAAATATAACGAGCAAAATTCTTTTTCATTCACATTTAAGCAGCAGAGTATATAATAAGTATTTTGCAGATGATTATTATTCTTAGTTTTGTGATCCAGGTTGTTAGAGGATTTGAAGAAAGTGATATATTTCATTTATATTGTAGAAATAAACGTCTTAGTTGAATTTTTGAAATTTTATTATTTAAGTTCGAAAGTAATTCGTGTAGCATTAGTATATATTTTACTATGTTGTGTCTGTGAGGGTGGAATCTTACAAAACGTAGTTTCGACCACTTTCTGATTTACTCGAGAGCTTAAATTTATGCTGGATCTCCGTGCTGGTTCCTATTACAAGTTTTAATCGTTTCGTGGTTGTTGGAATATGTATTCATTGTCAATTTATTGCCATATAAAATTTATTGCTAGTCAAAATTTTGACCAATTTCCGATTAACTTGAGAACTTATGTCTCACCTGTGACTCTTAACCGATGAAAATGCAAGTTTAAATAATTTCTGTAACTTAACAATTTATCATCTTTTTTATGTAAAGGGAATTCATTGTTAGTTAAACTTTCAACCAGAGTCTGACTAACTGTAGTACTTAAATGATAACTAAATTTTGTGTCGGTTGACGATGCAAAATTCAATCATTTATCACAATATTAGTAGTCAATTTATTGTTAATTGAAATTTTGTTTGCTTTTTGGAGCTTATTGCACCAATTTCGGTTGCTCAAGTCTAAATTGAGATCTGAGCCTGATTCCTGAGTAAGTTTTACTATTGCAAATGAAATTTAGCAAATATTTCCTGAATGGAGCAAGTGAAATATATCCTCAATTAAAATTTGACTTTTTTTCCGAAGTAATTAAGCAAACAACCACAAAGAGAAAAACTTAAACTTTAAGTTTTGTAAATAACATAAAAACGAAGAAATAATTTTATTTATATATAAGACCTGAAAGGAAGAAAGTATAAGAGGCACTGCTTCTGTAATAAATATCTCTTAAAAAGAAGAAACAGCACTTTGCCAAAAAAAAAGGTTTTTGGCCGCTGGTTTTATAACAATAAAATCGCTTTCTCCTTTCAGTCTATTTAAAAAATACAGTTTTTATAATTTTTGATTATGTTCGAAATTTAACCTCCATAGGTTCTATGATAAATAAAGTACTGTTTCTCAGAAAAAAAATCATGGGACGTAAATTTAAATGTGTGCAAAAGCATACAAAATATTCCATAATTTGTTCACCTGCTTAAGGTTTTGTCTGTATTTTAAACACAGGGAAATTTGAGACAAATATAAAGTATTTTGAATATTTGTATTGTAAGGTATATGTTTTTTTTTAGTTGTGAATTGCGCGAGATGATTATATTGTATTTGTTTTTTTAAAAATAAAGCACTCTTTAAACTCAATACAATTTTCACGCGACAAAATCAATAAAATTTTTGTTTTTTTACGTAAATGTTTCTGAAATCGAGAACGTCAAATTAATTTTTGTCAAACTCGTTAAAATTGAAAACGAATCTTCTCTTTTGTCCGCTCTTTAAGATTTTATTTCCCACATTTGTAATTGTTAAGTTACACACTATAGTGTGATTCGCATGCTTAGCATTTGTTTTCAATTAGTCCTTCTGTTGATTTTCTATATTAATTTAATTGTAACTGAAAATTAATATGGACTACTAGAAATATAGGTGTCAAATATTTATTATTTGTTTAAAAAAATTAGTAATTTTAAAAGCAATTATTTTACTTTATTACTATTACTAAACAAGGTTAGTATATGGATAAAAATACTTATTTAAATAAAATGGGGTATTTTCCTATATGAAGAAACTTTTATCAATGGGTTTTAGTTTTAATAAAACCGTTATTTAAAATAATATCTAAAATGATATTAAAAAAGTATCATTTGTTTTAACTATCTTCTTCCATTTGTAATTAAACATTAACTTAGAATATCCTAAAAGTAAAGAGATATAAAAAAAATTTAGTATTTTTTAATGGAAGTGCAACAACGTTAAAAACACTATTCATTATTTTGTAAGTGTATTTTAATAATGCACCATAATTCCGATGAAAATATTCCAGTTTTATTAGCACGTTATTTTTTGTTCCAACCAATAGCAAATTATTACCAATTTATTCTACAAATTTGATTAACACTATTTCTGTTTCCATTTTAATCAAATTATTACTGATTTTTTTAACATTTCATTTAAAATTAATGTTATCTATCATAAACAATACCGTTAATTGAATAATGTTAAACAACCTTATTATCACCATTTTGATTAACAGTATTACGAATGCGATCAATTTGATCATCAGTTTAATACCATCAGGATTAACATGCTCCTACTAACAAAATTATAAATATTTATATTTAAAAATTGAAATTTAAAAGAATAATAATAAATTTTCACCTGTTTTAAGTGTATTTAAATAATTCACCATAATTCCGACGATAATATTCCAGTTTTATTAGCCCGTTATTTTTTGTTCCAACCAATAACAAATTATTACCAATATAAGCTACAAATTTGATTAACACTATTTCTGATTCCATTTTAATCAAATTATTACTGATATTTTTAACATTTCATTTAAAATTAATGTTACCTATCATAAACAATACCGTTAATTGAATAATGTTAAACAACCTTATTATCACCATTTTGATTAACAGTATTACGAATGCGATCAATTTGATCATAAGTTTAATACCATCAGGATTAACATGCTCCTACTAACAAAATTGTAAATATTTATGGTTAAGAATTGCAATTTAAAAGAATAATAACAAAATTTCAATTGTTTTATTCTGTCTTTATTCTTTTCCATAAAAATGTGACTGAAAATATTCGAAAAATAATGTTAAGAGCCTTATTATCACCATTTTGATTAACAGTATTACGAATACGATCAATTTGATTATCAGTTTAATACCATGACGATTAACATATTCCTACTAACAAAATTATAAATATTTATGTTTAAGAATTTCAATTTAAAAGAATAATAATAAAATTTCTCTTGTTTTATTCTGTCTTCATTATTTTCTATAAAAATGTGGCTGAAAATATTCGAAAAGTAATGTTAACAGCCTTATTATCACCATTTTGATTAACAGTATTGCGAATGCAATCAATTTGATTATCAGTTTAATACCATGACGATTAACACGTTCCTACTATCAAAATTATAAATATTTATGTTTAAGAATTGCAATTTAAAAGAATAATAATTAAATTTCACTTGTTTTATTCTGTCTTTATTTTATTAAAATGTGACTGAAAATATTTGAAAAGTAATGTTAACAGCCTTATTATCAGCATTTTGATTAACAGTATTACAAATGCGATCAATTTGATTATCAGTTAAATACCATGACAATTAACATGCTCCTACTAGCAAAATTATAAATATTTATGTTTAAGAATTGCAATTTAAAAGAATAATATAAAAATTTCACTTGTTTTATTCTGTCTTTATTATTTTCCTTAAAAATGTGACTGAAAATATTCGAAGTGTAAAAAAACATAAAAATTCGAATAATTTAATGCCATGAGGATTAACATGTTCCTACTAATAAAATTATAAATATTTATGTTTAAGAATTGCAATTTAAAAGAATAATAATAAAATTTCAATTGTTTTATTCTGTCTTTATTCTTTTCTATAAAAATGTGACTGAAAATATTCGAAAAATAATGTTAAGAGCCTTATTATCACCATTTTGATTAACAGTATTACGAATGTGATCAATTTGATTATCAGTTTAATACCATGACGATTAACATGTTCCTATTAACATAATTATAAATATTTATGTTTAAGAATTGTAATTTAAAAGAATAATAATAAAATTTCACTTGTTTTATTCTGTCTTTTTTATTTTCTGTAAAAATGTGTCTGAAAATATTCGAAGTGTAAAAAAACATAAAAATTCGAATAATTTAATACCATGAGGATTAACATGTTCCTACTAACTAAATTATAAATATTTATATTTAAAAATTGCAATTTAAAGGAATAATAATAAAATTTCACTTGTTTTATTCTGTCTTTATTATTTTTCATAAAAATGTGACTGAAAATATTCGAAGTGTAAAAAAACATAAAAATTCGAATAATTTAATACCATGAGGATTAACATGTTTCTACTAACTAAATTATAAATATTTATATTTAAAAATTGCAATTTAAAGGAATAATAATAAAATTTCACTTGTTTTATTCTGTCTTTATTATTTTTCATAAAAATGTGACNAATAATGTTAAGAGCCTTATTATCACCATTTTGATTAACAGTATTACGAATACGATCAATTTGATTATCAGTTTAATACCATGACGATTAACATGTTCCTACTAACAAAATTATAAATATTTATGTTTAAGAACTTCAATTTAAAAGAATAATAATTAAATTTCACTTGTTTTAATCTGTCTTTATTATTTTATTAAAATGTGACTGAAAATATTTGAAAAGTAATGTTAGCAGCCTTTTTATCAGCATTTTGATTAACAGTATTACGAATGCGATCAATTTGATTATCAGTTAAATACTATGACAATTAACATGTTCCTACTAGCAAAATTATAAATATTTATGTTTAAGAATTGCAATTTAAAAGAATAATATAAAAATTTCACTTGTTTTATTCTGTCTTTATTATTTTATTAAAATGTGACTGAAAATATTTGAAAAGTAATGTTAACAGCCTTATTATCAGCATTTTGATTAACAGTATTAAGAATGCGATCAATTTGATTATCAGTTAAATACCATGGCGATTAACATGTTCATACTAACAAAATTATAAATGTCTAAAATAAATGTAAAAAATATATGTTTAAGAATTGCAATTTAGAATAATAATAATAAAATTTCACTTGTTTTATTCTGTCTTTTTTATTTTCTATAAGAATGTGACTGAAAATATTCGAAAAGTAAAAAAAAACAAACATGAAAATTCGAATAATATATATACTTTTTAAATAAAAATGCAAATATATCCCTATACATCAGCTTCTAATTCCGATGGAGATATTCCAATTTGATTAACATGTAACTTCTGATGCAGTCAGATTGAATCTCAATTCAATACAACTATAGAATCGAATGGATTGATAACAATCTCTGCTGAAGAAGAGTTCCAAAATTATTGGCTAACAAGATTAAAGATAGCAAAAGGGTACGTTCCAAATGGAAATTATTTTAATATTCCAATCAGTTCTATTCCCATAGAAAGCGCTTTAGAATAATAGAATTCTATCCCCAGATCCCAAACGAATAATCTATAATTGAAATCAGAATCCCTCACTTTCAGGCATAAGCAGCTGCAAATAAATCGAAAATTTCGTATGGGAAGGTGGCATCGACATTTGAATAATTTGAAATTAACTTTTCTTCTTCGTTTCAAACGATTCTTTTAGTCATACAGAACGCTCCGCTTCGAATAATACTCGAAAGAGTAATAGAAAAGATATTGATGCGATAGGTTATCACTGTTTTAAAATTAAGTCTGTTTAAATATGTTCCTTTGCTGTTTCTAATTGATTTACGTGAGATATTCTTAAAATGAATAGTTGAAAAAGGAGACAAAATGGCAAAATTTTTCTTGCCAAGTTTCGCGAAACTTTTTTCGACTCCCTTTTAAGTAGAATTACGTTTTTATAAGTTAAATAGTCATTTCTGATCTTCATATTGCAAAAATATGCATAATTCTAATTTAAAAAAATGCCGGTTAAAATAGACAAATTGGTTGGAAATATCTGCCTGCTTTTTTTCTGATGATCTAAAAGCAGTATATGCGCGTTAAGTTTTTTTTCCACAGAGAAAATTTCCAGTAAAATGTTGTTGTTGACGTATGCCTGTTTTAGGCAGAGGGGGTGCGATTGTTCTTGTTTTACAGTGGCGCCATCTATGGTCAAGAATTCGACTTCTGCCACACCATACGTCGCACCCGTTTATAGGGCAGACCCATTCATATATCCATTCATTCACCTACAGATCGTAATTTTGACCTGAATCAGAGAACCATCGATCTCCAATCCAGTACTCCCAGAGGTATTGATTTGTTTCCAGTAAAATAACAGTACTGAGTGGTAATAACATTCTTAGTAAAAAAGCAAACAACAACAGCAACATAATTCTGTTTAAAAACACCAAAACACATTGTACTCAATCAGTTCATTTAGAAATTTTTTAGTTCATATGGTAACGGCTTATATAATATTTTTTTTAAAGTTATAGTTCTTATTACCACACATTCAGTAAAAAAATACAAAACTGAAAAGTAAGTTTATTTGAAAATTTGGTAAGTATCATCACCAAATTTTACCTCATTTATCAAATTTAATCATACATTGTAAAACCATATTCTATTGTTAATTCTATCAACAAAACCATTAAAATAGTGCCTCGGTAAATATTACGGAGCTTTTTAGTGTTTATATAGAGCCAGGAGCACGGTAAATTTTTCCATATTCTGGCAGTTTTAAACATAAATTTTTTCCAGTGTTGAGAAAACTAAAAATATATAAGGCTTAATTTTAGTTACAACTTATCGACTGGCTGATGGCGCAGTGGTTAGTGGTAGTGGATAGTGCCTGGGTGGCGTAGTTGGTTCGTCGTCGGCCTTCTGAGCCCAAGTCTGGGGGTTCAATCCCCGGCTCAGACACCGGATTTTCAGGATGCAGAAAATCCTCAGCAGCCATGTCGTATGATTATGCGGCATGTAAAAGATCCCTGGAGTACCTTATTGGCTCTTGGCATTTCCGGCAAAATTAAATTCCTAGTGCTCTTTAGTATCCAAATAGAGTTTCGGTGCTGCCATCTAGTGTGGCAGAAACAAGACGTCAAAATTAACATGACCAACGGTATCTCACCCATTGTGATGGTCCTGAAAGAGTGGATACCACCTCTGGAGAACGCACTAGGTCTGCTCATCAGCAAGACCGATTGTGCAGCTCATTGGAAATAAAAAATAACTTATCGACTTATTAAAACTTGTTTACCCTCATTCAGTTGTTTCTCTGACTGAATAATGTTTCAAGAGAATCACTTTTTCTATAAAATTACTTTTAATTGAATAGTATTCTGTCCCTGGGAGGATATTCTATGTATAAAGATAGGCTGGAATAAATTTAAATTGATTTCAGTGCAGACAAAAATACTTCACACGAGTAACTCAGACATTATAAACCTTAACATTTATCAACTTCAATTTTTCCATATTTTCTGCTTTAATTTTTCCACTTCAGTCAGGCTCTTTCCTTACTGCAACTTAAAATGCTTCCCCCAAAATTGGGGACTGGATTAAGATTTGCAACAGTAGAATGCGCAATGTCTGTCACAAATGCGCGATACTTTCACAAATATTTCAAATTTAAGACACTCGCCAAGCAAAATTCAAAACGGAGGGAATGCTCTTAGGCATTTAGGAAGGAATGCATTAATGTAAAGAATTAGGAAGGAATGTATTTAGGAAGGAATGCATTAATGCAACAATAGAATGCGCAATGTCTGCCACAAATGCGAGATACTTTCACAAATATTTCAAATTTAAGACATTCGCCAAGCAATATTCAAAACGGAAGGAATGCACTTAGACATTTAGGAAGGAATGCATTAATGTAAAGAATTAGGAAGGAATGTATTTAGGAAGGAATGCATTAATGTAACAATAGAATGCGCAATGTCTGTCACAAATGAGAGATACTTTCACAAATATTTCAAATTTAAGACATTTGCCAAGCGAAATTCAAAACGGAAGGGATGCATTTAGGCATTCAGGAAGGAATGCATTTATGTAAAGAATTAGGAAGGAATGTATTTAGGAAGAAATGCATTAATGTAACAATGGAATGCGCAATGTCTGTCACAAATGCGAGATACTTTCACAAATATTTCAAATTTGAGACATTTGCCAAGCAAAATTCAGAACGGAAGGAATGTATTTAGGCGTATGCGAGATATAATTGTGTTAAGTACATTTAAGATGAAGTATTAAAGTGTTAATAGGATTACGTCCGAATGTGAATATAATTTTAATGAGAAACACATTTTAAAATTTTTTTAAATTATTTTCTTTTGGATATAAAGATAATCAACAGATTTTGAAAGAAATATATTCACAGTAACAAATTTTTGAAATATAAAAACTTGATGAAAACGAGAGATATAACAACGAGAGATGATAACAATTTATTCCTGTTTTGTAATGACACTAAGTACAGTTTTTATGGAAGAAGAATTATCGTAGTAGTGGCGGTGATTTTAGCTCGTTCTGCAGGACGGAATAAGTTCATAGATATATCAAATATTGCTTTATCAGGGAGGAATTGAAAGGAATTAGTAATGCTCATAGCTAGAAAATGATAAAACAATAAGCAGCATCTCCTTTGATAATAAACGAAGAAAATGCATTTTCAAGAGGACGAAATTTTGTAAATTAATGATGGTCAGACTGAGAAGCAAAACCCCTCTGTCCTAATTCCGAGAAATCCATAGTTGGTGATGTATCTACTGATGAAATAGTCAAAAACAAAGCCAACCCCTCAATTAATATTAAATTTTAAATAATTTGGCTACAGCTTAATCACTAAAATGACTGTGAAAAATTAATATAATACCGTAACCGAAACATTTTCGTGGTGAGAGAAATGGAGCGGATTAAGGAATAAAGAGTTAAAAACAGATTTAATTTAAGATTCAGTCACGACTGTTGAATTAATAAACATCAGAACATCAGACTGTTGAATTAATGAACATTTGTATTGAATTTAACAGTTAGCCGTTACATTGATTGTTAAGAAGAGAATAAAACATCTATATTAAAAGTGATGTTATTAAAATTATTATTGTTATTAAAAGTGATAAAAATTAAATAATTGGTTCAATTTTATTAAAATTAAATGAAGAATGAGTAAAAAATTTAAATATTATGGCATCACAGGCCACACTAATAAGTACTAGAAAGTACACTATACACAAATTGGATCATGCATCAGGTGGTAGATAGTGATATAAAACTATTTAATTATGAAGATTTAAATTGCTATGATAGATTAAATTGTATTTTTTTTATTCCTTTATGATTACAGATTTAATTTAGCACTTTAAAAGACTCTTTATTATTTCTGTTTTTATGAAAATTTCCTTTTTAATGATTAAATGTAATTGTGTAGGCAATATTCTAAAACTTCTATTAATAATTTTAATCTAAAGAGAGTAAATTGGAATAAATATTTAGTATTAATGATTGAACTTCATAACATTAAAATGTTACGCCTATATTCAACTAACATATTCTGTTCAGGGTGGTTATGATGAAAATTATTCCGTTTAAACTAGTATAGTGAACGTTCTGATGAACTTGCATCCATGAAAAGCGAAAATACCTAATATATATGATAGGGAAAAATAGTTAATATTTTAACCAATAGATGGACGTTTTTACGTTAAATTTAAGGAATCCGTAAATTATCATTGCCATAAATTCATTATGCATCATGCCCATACATGAGAACGTTACGTTTTGAAAGTAACGAGCAAAAGAATACAAGAACTCTAAGCAAACGTGATGAGTAAAAAGTAAAAAGTTTTGATTTTGAAAAGTAACGAGTAAGAAGTACAAGTACAAAACAAAAAAAAAGTAACGATTTTAAAGTACCTTTCGAACTAATCGAAAACCCTAAGTAGAATTTAAATTTCTTTAAGAAATGTAAGAAAAATATAACTTTAATTTAAAAAGCTTCAAATTTTAATTAAAAAGTATTAAACTTTGAAGTGCATGAAAATGTTGCGAAATTTGTTGGAACAGTGAAAGTTGAAAATATCCAGGAATCAAAATTCAGTGTTTGCATATAATAGGTGTTTTATTAATTTCGAAACTACTGAATCTTTAGAATTTTTTTTTACTTTCGGAATTCGTAGTAATAAATAAATTTGTGGAACAAATTCAATAATTATCATATATTTTGTTTAAAGAAATTAGTAAAAAAAATAATGAATGTATTCATATACAGTATGTATATGAATATGCATTCATAAAAATAAAAAATGTATTCGTATGAAATTGAAATCCGTTTTTATTGCAGATTTCTTTCCTCAATGTTCCATATAACGCAGGGGAGAGTCGCGGTTAGCCCCCCCCCACTTAAGGAGTATTGCTTACATTTCTGTATAATATTGAGTAATAATCAATATTTTTGTATGTTTCTATTGTTTTATCATCTAATTAAATAATGCAAAAAGAATAAACCAAAAAAAATAATAGTTTAACTTAAAAAAATAGAAATTCAAGAAAACATGTTCTTCAGCTCTTTTCAAAATGTGTCGGGTAGCCCCGTCCAGTTACAAAAATTAGGTTTTTTGACTGTTTTTTCAGGTGTAAATGAAAATGATTTTTTCAATTTTTCTCAATTTCATGGCTACTGTATTCAACATATTTTCAAAACTATTGTTTACCATGTTACCAGCTGCATAAATACTTGAAACTTTAAAAATAATCATTCTTTAATATAACAATTAATGTCCTATGGCCCATTGACTTGAAAAAATATTCTATACATATGAAATTGACAGTGGATGGTAGTACCCGACACTCCCCTATATACCAAGTGTAACCGACATTTTTCAAACAGAAACGGGCTAAATGATGTTCTGAACAGCAAAACTTTATTTATAACCACACCTCACATCCTTCTAAAATTCATTCATTTTAAAATGATATTTAAATAAATGATGATAAATTCTGTCTGCAATTATGCTGGTTAACTCATTGCATTATTAAAAGCTGCCATTAACTGTCTTAATTAAATCCCAATGATAAGACTCCTTGTTTATTTGCAATGCATATGTGGATAATAATAAATGCTCTGAATGATTTGTCTATTGAGTGGAAATAGTATTTCATAAACTCTATGGGCATGAAATATTTGTCACAACAGACAGGCGATCAATGGAGTATTAAGTAGGGCATGAGCATTTGGAATCTGCCCAAGTAAGTAAATCCTTAAATGACCACATATCGTGCAGTCTTATCTGATATGCAAATGAATCAATTGTTCGATATAACCACAAAGGGCGTAAGAGATTGCCTCCCTAACTGTATTCGGCCATTAATAATAATCTTACGCTGTGAGAATTATCATGTTTTCTCGATAAGCAGGTTAATTTTTGTATTTCTTATATGTTCTTTACGTGTTACTCGGTAACTGTTGTATTTTAATCGCTTGATATAATGCTTTACGGGTTGATATTGGGTTCTACAAAAATAAAATAAGGATATAAGCCAACAAATAGAGAATTTAGAAAGCATATTGCTTTTAAGTTTAAACTGTATGTAAGATTTTATGAATGAATTTTGGGAATATTTTCGAAGAGTTATGCCGATTACTTTTATGTTTCATCAGTGTCTTTTACACGTGTAACTGTTGAATTTTTATAACCTCATGTTTCGAAATTAGGTATAACGACTTGCTACTGCTTCCACAAGAATAAAGCAAAAGACGGATGTCTATAAACAGGGAATCAAAAAATATATATAGTTTTTTAAATTTATTGTTCTTTTATTATGTCCTTAAAATGTGCTATTTTTTTTATAAATTTCAGCGTTTTATTTATATTACATCAACTGAAGAACTAAGCTAATTTTTATCGCATTTGTAATTGTGGGTGACCAGTTATCTAAGAAAGGATAACATTACACTATAGATAATATTAATTTTCAGTAAGAAAAAAACTATTAAAAATCACAAATTTTTTTATTAAAATCTATATTTGTTTCGGTGTCACATTAGTGCATCTTCAACAGTAAGATATATGGCACGTGTGGTATAACATAAGAGGTTTCATACCACAGAAGTTACGTCACACTGCAGAAATAAATATACAGTTAAGAATAAATCATTAAATCATCGGTAAGTGTAAAAAATTTAAAAAAATAAAAAACAGCAAAAAAAAAAAAANAAAAAAAAAAAAAAAAAAAAAAAAAAAAAAAAAAAAAAAAAAAAAAAAAAAAAACAGTGATTTCCAAATGTTTAAAAAATATGGTATAGTAGCAAGATAATTTACAATAGTTTTCTTTTTGATGATGTGGAAACCCTTACAAAAATTCAGTTAAAGCATTAAAACAAATTTATGAATGATACGAGAAGAAAGAATAAATTGCAACTATTATACCAAACTGACTAACTTCTAGGGGAGGTAGGAACCAATATAGAGAGTAAGAATTGCATAGGGACCTATGATTGGAAATGTCATCATACGCCGCTAGGGATTAATTTAAGATTTGGTGACTAATTTGGCAAACTCGGTTAAAAATTAAATTATGACCCCACAATCTAATACTGGACCAATTTACACGACCTTTTCATCTATAAATTTCAGAAAACACAAAATGAAGATAATTTAGATTAAAAAAATACTTGTTTAAAGGAACATGTAGAAACAGTTCATATTAGGGAAGCTCCCCGAGCGGCGTATGATGACTTTTCCTGTCATGGATTCCTACATAACTCTTAATTCTTATGATGGGCCCGACTATAGGTTTTTCAGTGTAGTAGTAGTAGTAGATACACCCTGTATAGAAAAGCGAACCAATTTATCTCCGAGTTTTGCTGGAATGTTTAATTAATAAATTCTAGTCAGCTATTTTTAAATATTATGCAGTTATTTCCGCGAGTTTAATTTAATTGAATTAGCTCTGTCTTTTTATCTTTTGAAGTAGATAGATTTCAAGTCAATCATTTGGCAAGAGCAACCAATAACGAAATTTCAAATTGTGGGTAAAAGGTAAAATATTGCAATATATTGTTTCATGCAGCCCAAGCATTTGATTCAAGAAAGCACTATTTTCCTCAAGTCTTAAAATTAGAATCTTGTCAGAGTTAAAATTGACTTATCTTTATACAATTTTCAGAAAAATAAGCGTGTGGTACTTAAAAGTGATTCACGCGTCACGTTATCATAATGCATTTTTAAAAGTTTTTTATTTCTATTTTTTTATTACCCTATTACAGTAAAATTTACTATTAACTTTTAAACATTATTGTTAATACTATAGTTTCACAGCATAAACACTCTAGACAATTTAGAGCCTTTCTCATTTCTTTATTTACTGTATTTCATTTTATTCTATTAAAAACACACATTTATGTAATAATTATCAGAAATAATACTCTTCCACATTTATTGATCTATTAGTTTAAAATTATCAATTGTGCACCTCAGTAAATAAATACGTATTGTATTCAACTTATCGATAATTTTAAATATAGCAAAATTAAGAGGGGATGAAATATTTAAAGCAAATCACAATTAACTTCAAAAGTTGGAAAGAAATTATTGAGGTATTTTTCGCCGATAAAAATTTTCAGAAATTTTTCAAATACTTTATAGAATTATAATAAAAAACGGAGTCAAATGATTAGATAAAATTTCAGTAATTGATTAAAAAATAGTGAGGGGAATTGATAAACTCACCATAAAAGTAGAATCCAAGCTTATTAACACCGCGGAGTGTTGATATCTTGCCACACTTTGAAAAAAAAATGCGTCACTTTTTATGTGCTATAACATTAAAATAGTAACTCTCTATATACTTCTCTGATTCAAATATTGATATCTTCCACATTTCTAAGCATTTCGTCTACAAAATACCACACTGTTGGAATTTTCATTCTAAAATTATGTCATCATCAGCCTGTCAATCCAATTAACTGTAAAGTTCACATTAAAAAATATTTTTTACCTTTACGGTTTTGAAACTGTTCACAATTAGTATGGTTAAAAACCAGGAAAACAAAATTATACTGTTTTTTTTACCATATACAACTGGTATGGTTTCAATACCACAAAAAATAATTTCAACTGGACATTGGAGATCGTTTAGCAGCTTTCTGGTGCTGATATCAATGCGTGAATGAGAGTATCGTAACCTAATAGTCCAGGGTCACAAATTGGGATGGGCAGGATACTGGAAAATCTTCAAGTGTTGAAGGGAATGGAGGAAATAATGTGGTGTCGCAGCTGGGATTTGAACGCCCGTTCCATTGGTTTATGAGATTCCATTGGTTTATGAGATTATGAGGCCATTCGACTATAATATGTACTAAGACTATAATATGTACTCGACTATAATATGTACTAAGACTATAATATGTACACGACTATAATATGTACTGTTAGAAACTAAGTGGCTTCACTAGGTGGGCCTATCTGGCGTGATAATATTCTGGTTGTTTAACTGTATTAGGTGAAAGCAGATTATAAACGTTTTATCTCTGAGTTAAAAGTTTCAATACCATCGTATTTATGGTTATTTGAATGTTTTGTTTGAATATGGTGAAATAAGTTAAATAAATTGTTATTTAACCGTTTACTGTTTTATTTAAGCTGTTATTTAACCGTGTTTTGCCGAGAAATTTCTAATAGTGCATCAAATTTATTTAAAAATTTTATTTTGTTACTTAAATAATACAAGCATAGCGTAGAACATATAATTCTCTTTACAAGAAGAGAATAAGGTCCTTTTCCAGTCCCTTCAAAGTGCTGGCCGAAATAATAAAACGTTTTTGTCATTTAAATATTGCAGGCCAACGACTTAATGTAGAGAAGAAAAAAGTATATTTCAAAATAATTTCATTTTGTAAGGGGAAACATCAGTTCATTTGGAGAAGGCATTCAAATAAGAAAGCTTTAGTTTGTAATGTGCTGTTAAACGTTATTTCGCTTTTATTTTATATTGCCCTCAAGCTATCAATCCAATTTATCAGTAAAGTGATGATTTTTCCTTACTTAACAATTGAATACTTGCAAAGTTTAAAAAAAAGCTGCATTGCATCGTTTTTGAGTTATTTGCATTTATTGGAGGAATTTTTAATGTTACTTATAGAGAGAAAATATTAATATATAATTTGTAAAAAAATGAAAGCTGATAAATAAAGCTGGATTTTGAATCTATTCAGAATATTTATAATTTTTTGAATGAGAAAACAATTAATACTAAAATATAATCTGAGGAAAAAGAAAGCTTAAAAAATGGATCAAATCAGAACAGCATGTTAGTGGTCTCATAAACTGTACTGTAAATCAAAGTATCTTACTTTTGAACACATTGTGAAAAATTCTGTAGCAAATTACAGAAAAAAGTATTGGCAACATGAGTGCATCATCCGTAAAATTCATTCTAACTTTAAATTTTATATTGTAATATTTGTTTAATCAGAGTGATTCAGTGATCTTACTTAAAATATTAGTGTGAAAATTACGGTATATCAGAATTTTCAGTTTGTACGTTTTTTTGTTTTGTTTTGTACGGTATATCAGAATTTGAAGATTTTCCGGTTAAAAATATTGGCACCCTGAGTGCCGGTACTTTTTACCGTAATTTGATACAGATTTTTTTAACAGTATGATTACTTTTGACGGGTTAATATTGAAAAAAAAATATGTGGTTTCTTCAATATTAACACAAGCAATTTTAACACAAACAAAAAAGTGGAAACTATTAAGGTTGACTAAAATATTCTAAATAGCGAATAACTATTAAGGCTGCCGACCGGCCTGTTGTGTAGGAGGCAGGGAACTGTCCTTGCATCAGAAAGGTCCTGGGTTCGAATCCCGGACAAGGCATGGATGTTTCTTTCTCTCTCTCTGTGTTCTATGTCCTTTCTCCTTTGTGTGTGAATGTGACCCGCCCTATAAACTGGTTGTGTGAAGGCGTGGCAGAAGTCGAATTCCTGGCCATAGATGGCACCACTGAAAAACAGGAACAATCGCACGCCCACTGCTTAAACAGGCATACGAAGAAAAAAAAACTATTAAGGTTGACTAAAATATTCTAAATGGCAAATTATTCCAATTAGAATGCCAATCTATTTATTTTTACTTTTAATTATTAAACTACTCTTATTATTCTGTCCATACAAATATTAATTCTAAATACATTTTTACTAATATTATTTCTGCTCTTGTTCTTATATTTCTGTTTTTATTCTTTTTATTGTTCTGTTTTTATTCTTAATAACATTTATTTTTATTAACATTTATTTTTATTTATATTATTTTCTTTTAATTTTTGATATTTTCATAGGAATGCTTTTTACATTTTGATATTACTAATAACTAGGTTTTTAATTATTACTCGAGTTTTGATTCTTTTTCATATTGTATTTCAAAACTTTTTTTTCTCGTAAATTTATCAATTCTCGTAATAAACTTATTTTAAAAGAGGCTGTCACAGCCTAAAATTTATATGTAATATATTTTTTACGTTAGCAAAATGGCTTAAAAATTGAGCTATAGAAAGTGCTTTTCTTCTCAAAGGATAAGCTCACAGTAGTTTCTAAAAGCATTTCAGAGTCATCTTGGATTTGACTTTAGAGCCGTCAAAAGATAGAAAACATGTAACAAAATAGAAGCTCAACTCTATATTTCTTACTACTATATGTGTTGCTCAAAATATTTTTGTGTAAGCATTTTTCAATGATGCATGTGAAATTCGAGCTAACTCCAAATTTCAATTCGACAGAATAGCAACAGAAACTGAAAAAAAATCTTATATCCATTAAATGCCGAATGCAGTTTTTTTAAAAGATGTATTCGTTGCATGAAGATTACCTAAAAGTAAACTGTATTGTGCATAATTATGGATAAAAGTATTCGATTTTGAACAAAAAGTAAACTGAGTATTTTCAAAATAAATAACGTTTCCAAGGTAATAAAAATATCAGAAAAAGCAATTTAATATGCTTATGGTAATCTCAAGAAATCATTATTTTGTTTCTAGATTTTGGGGCATTTTTAAAGTTATTTAGCTTAAAATTTTTCGAAAATGAGATAAAAATTAAAAGCTTATAAGCAGCTTAATAAAATTATTCTTCAAAAATATAATACATTAGAAAAACATTCATTTTTATACAAAAAAACTTGCGTTCCACCTGCGTTCAATATTTCAACCTGCTGTGGCTAAATTTTATTAGAACAGACGTTTTTCAAAAGAAATATTTTTTTTTACCTTTTATCGATTAGCACAGAAAGATAAAAAAAAGGAATTAAAAATATGAATATTTGAATTTCTTTTTAAATAAATATGTAGAACTTAAATAAAAACCAAAGGAAATTTCAAAAATAAGCATGTCAGCAAAAACAGTACTTCGTCTTTGCACACTGCCCTGCTGACATGCTTGAGCCTTTCTGTAGTCTGTTTTTCGAACTAAAAACTGACTGTGCCCGGATGTCTCTTAATGTAAGACAAAATAAGAATAAAAACACAATTTTGTTTTTATTTTTATTTCATTCTTATTATTTTTATTAATATTATTTTTTTATTAGTATTATTTTTTTATTCTTTTTTTTAATTCTTATTATTTTTATATTGATGAAAACACATTTGTGTTTTATTCTTATTTTGTTTTCCATTATGGAGCCTCGGGGGCACAGTCAGCTCTTGGTTGAACCACTGACTACAGAAAGGCTCAAGCATGTCAGCAGTGTGTCCCCTGAAAAGTACTGTTTTTGCTTACATGCTTATTTTTGAAATTTCCATTGGTTTTTATTCAAGTTCTGCCAAGTTTATTTAAATTGTGTACTAAAGACAATTTTAGTTTTATGCTGCTTTCAGCCCTTTTCCATTTTGACTAATTGTATTTAAATTTTGGTCTTCATTTTCGTTTAATTTCATTTTTTTATGCTTTTAAGAGATATCTGAATTTCTTACAATACTTAAAATGCGGCGTCTTAAAAGAGTTGTAAAACAATTTTATTTTTAACAACCTACTTAAAATGCTACTTAATCATTGCGAAATACATTTGTTAAGTTTCTTCAGAAATCGATTAGAATGTAAAAGAATTATAGCCATACGAGTACGGCAATTGATTAAAATTTTTGTGTTTTTCCAGCAAGTGTTTCAGTTTTTTCAAGTACATAAAGATTATAAATTTAAAGTGTTATGCATAAAATCCATAAAAATTAATTATACGAAACTGTTGAATGCATTATAAATGAAAGTTTTGCGAGGTTAAAAATTCTAAAAGGTTCTTCCAACAGTAAAAATGTAAAAGACATTAATGAAAATAATTCTCTTCGCGAATTCAATTAATCATAGTTTTTCTTATAACCAGTTAATTTAGTCATTTAATTAAAAGCACAGTTTTTACGTGGCGGTATCGTTCGCAAAGAGTAATTGCTTTAATTTCGTTGAGATAATACAGTTAAATGGGAATCGACGAAGTTCCTATTTCGTTTACGGTACTCCGGATTTTTAATAAAATTTCTTTAAACTGTCTTTCAAAATGCGCTTCTCCCCTTTTTTTTTCATCAATTTTTCTTATTTTATTTCCACAAATGGTGATATTCAATGATAATATTTCTTAAGTTTTAATTAGTTTAAAAAATATAAATTGGTTTTTTGTTATTTTTCTCTTGTTAACTCTTCTTTTTAATCGATTTAATGAGAAAACTTGGAGTATACACACAGTTCTCTTTTCTGTTTTAATGTTAAATATTGATTAATTTTGCGTTTTAGTTGAAAAATGATTTGGTAGAAAGCCAACCACTATTTCCTTAAAAAAATAATTTTAAATTTAAAACCCTGTAATTAATATTTTGTCAGGACTTTGTGCTATTTTGTAATATTATTAGGGAAGCAAATACATAATAAATATTCTCTACTAGCTGTACCCTGCGTGCGTTGCAACGCTTTCAGTTTGAATTGTAATTTTGTATTTAAGCGTGTATATAAGATTTGCGTTTGTGATTTGAAATGAGAATGGTGAAAAAACCAGTGATAGTCCCAGCAGTTAATTCTCTAGAACATCGTTTGTGCATTTTCAAACAGGCGTGTATGGTGATGCACACGGACCATGAAACATATTTTGGATGATGATCTGAAATAAGTCTGGATCAATGGCGTCATCAGGTATTTCTGCTGATATGATCTGATCAAGAGCTACGTTCTTTCGCTCACCTCGCAAAGAATTGAGACAGGTTTGAACCTTATTCACTTAAAATAAACGAGTTAAAATAACTCAACTTGAGTTAAATTCCCTCGAGGCAAAGAGTCAATTGAAATAACACAAGTTCTAGTGCATAATTGTAACTCGAACTAGAGTTTATTTCAATCATTTTCGATTCAAAATTAGTATTGCTTAATCCTACACTACTCTGATTCAACTGACTCAAACAGAGGTTTATTCTACACAAGTTGAGCTTAAGAAATTTTACTATTTTTCGAGATGGAATTAACTTATTCATTTTAAGTCAGATAAGCGATAGTTGGTCGATTCAAATTCAACTTCTGAATCGCACTGACTACAGTGCTTACGTTTAATAACCTCAGTGATAGACAGTTAATGGGTTATTATCAGGTTAACCTTTGGGAAATTTTCATCTCCATATAACGCAAATGCGAGCTATTTCCATCAGAAAACCTTTTACGAACGCTAGTTGGTCCCAATGCTTGATTCATAAGTTTCCTTGTCTTCTGGATTGAGTTCAAAAACTGCAAGGCTATGGAATTGAAAATTGCAATAAACCCAGGTATAGACTGGCTATTCAACGCCGGTTGATAAAATAAAAAAATATTGTTTAAAAATGTTTCCTAATATTGTTTAAAAACATCATCCTTGGTGGTTGGATGAAATCTTTTAGTGTTTATATTTCATAGCGAGTCAATTACATCATATCACTAAATAATTCAATCTAACTATGATTAGTTTTAGGATAAATAATTTATCATTATGCAGCTGTGCTATCACGATGAGCTGAGCAGGTAGTTGACTATCTATTGACAAGTCACGATCAGAACGGTGCAGCCATCGCAAACCTTAAGTTAAAGATTTTCTGCGACTCTGCTCTGTAAATTTTATAAAATAAAGTTACTTCTTTTTTTTAAAATCTTTTTGTAACCAGTGGAAGGTTAGAAAATTTTAATACTTACACATAAAAGGTAGGAAGTGGATATAAAGCTAAGCCACTATCATAAATACCAGATACACAAATACAGACAGATAAACTTCTTACGATGACAAATTCAAGAACGCCAATAAAATGCGCGACAGATATTTGATGAATTTGCAATCTAACGTTAAAAAAATACACAACAAAAACTATTATTTGGTTAGTATCAAAATATTTTTTTAAATTCTTTTATTTTTTCCAGACAGGTCCAGACATGGAGAACGTTATCGAAGGTTAAGTTGCAAGTCTCATTATTTAATTTACACACCTCGTACCATGAGCAAAACAATAGCCGTTACAGTAGCCAAGACTGGTTAAATATCAATCAAGAAAGCCAGGAATGATTTTATCACTGATTATTTCACCATAATCCACCATATCTGAGGTTTTAGCTTTCGATTATCATTTGTTTTAAATCATAAAGAGTAAATCTTTCTTTTGCAATAAAAGTAATTGAAACAGCTAACTAAAATAATAAAAAAAAAGTGCGTGGAGTCCCTCCGCGTGGGAGAAGTTAAATTTCGTAACCTGCGACGTTAATTGTAGAAGAATCAGCAGTCGTAGAAGGATCACTAGTTCTATTCAACGACTCTTTTTCCTGCTCCCTAATAAATTATATGTGTATCAAAACAAACTAAAAAAATATTTATAGAAAAACAAAAGTTTTATGACTTTTTTTATTTTTATGTTAGTGAGAACCAAAACAATACGGAAATGAATGAGGGAAAACTGAATCCTACCACGTGATTTCCCGGCCAATAAAAATGTAGCGCTAAACGTTTAACGCTTCTTTGTTGGAAGTCGCATAAGAAGTATAACTTCAAAAACACTTTAATTTTAAACTTCTAAACTCATTGCTTATATTAATTTGCTATTATAATTTTATAACTTTATGTGTATAGCGTTTTAAAGTTTTCCAAAACATTTTTTATATATATACTAGTTATTTTTTTTAAAAATTTAGTGAAATTGAAAAGCTAAATTTAAAAAATAATATGCAATTTTCGAGAAAAAATATTTTATCTTAGATCAAACATTTCAAAACGAAAATTAAATTTAAGGAAATGGAGTGACTGGATTTTCATGTGAAAATGCAACGCATCGCCACATCATTAAAAAATTGATCTCCAATGGCAGAAGTAAATTTCGTGATAAAAGCCGTTTACCTTTCTCCTGTGGGAGTTAACTATAGCGTGATCTTTTAACTTAAGCTCAGAGCTTTAAAATCGCACGGTGGTTCTCATCATGGCGGCTTCTAAAAACAAAAGAATAAATCTTAAATTATTTATCACTCTTCAAAAGAGAGGTACTTTTCGTCACTGGAGAACAAGTGTTCGCATATAAAATTTCACGCCATTTTGACCGCCCTTTCGCTTTTATTTCAACATCTCCTTAACGTTTATGATGCGCAGTCTTAAGATCTAGAAATATGTTGCCTTCTACTAAGTCACGACAGCTGGTGCAGCTAGCGACATGGATATGATTGGACTTAAAACAACAAGGTCCATGATTAGCTTTACACTGTTTTAAGAGTTGATGGCAAGTTTCCTAGTTTGGCGATATTTATGAGGTTACCAAGTTTCCCCTGTCAGCTTTGGGTGAATTAATATGATGAGCGTGATCGGGAGTTTTTGGCGTAGATTGGCATCTGTTGACTTCTAAAGGGTTGAAGGAAAATTAGAAAGAAAGTAGAACGAGAGACCATATATCAAGAGCTTGTATCGAGAGAGTTTCATTTGAATTTTAAAAGAGGGTGTGCTTGTATCGGATATCATAAATTTTAAAAGGTTAGTAGGTAGATATATTTTACCTTTCCACAGGTAAAGTAAATGAATTAACTCAGAGTTACGAGCGCGATTTCTTAACAACTCGAGAGCTAATAATTCAAAAAACTACTATATATA
>NC_092210.1:75771928-75794075 GCF_043381705.1 Parasteatoda tepidariorum
CCTTGGGGGCGGGGAGTTAAAATTATTCAAAGCAATCAAATGATATTCACAAGTATTCATTTTATATATTGATTTCAAAGGTGGAAAAGTATCGTGTTCCGATCCTATGGGAAACAGTGGGCCAAAATTCAGAAAACGGTATCACTTGTATCAGTTTTTTCCTCATAAAAATGGGCTAAACAAATATTTATTTCATTATCATATTTGAATCATCTTTTTTCATGTGGACAAAGTTGATTTTCCTATATCGTACTGAACGCATAGAAAATAAATTGCGTAAAATGTAGTCAGAAATAGTGCTAATATTGGTACTTGTACGGGACTGGTATTGTTCCGGGAAGTTTTCAAATAATTATTGACGCCAGTGATGATTAATGAACTGTCGTATTATGTACTTCTGGTATGGTGGTAATTGGTAAAAGGTGCCGTGGTACTGAGCTCCTAATATACTAATATAGATACTACCATGGTAGGTTTTTATGGTTCCTGGAACAAACACGAATTTTTATTTTTGACAAAATAAAAAAAATCTTATTTAGAACAAAAAAACTTCAATGATTTGAAATTCCTCATTGTAATTTTCTCACCAAATTTGAAACTTTTATTTTGAGCTATTTAAATAAAAGGATCATTTATTATTTCCCCCCAAAAAATAACTTCATAAATGGATTGTATTTTATACAGTTTTTTTTTGTACATACAAAGGATAAAGCTTAACGAGACAAAAGACATCACCAGCGTACACAAAGGTCCTTCCAAAGAATATTAACATCCAGTAAACGGAAAAAAAACTTGCATTTTTTTAAGGCTTTGTCTAAACCGGAAATGAAATATGTGCGGTACTTTAGATTAAAAAAAAATCAAAGTCAACAAGGCTTTCTAAGCCCTGCATTATTAAATGAAAACTGGATACTCAGTTAAAAAAGAATTTTCTCACGTATCTACAGAAACTTGTAATTATTTAGTTGAGAGGGTGTAATTAAGCACATGTCTTAGATAATATCCTGAATATGCTTTGTTTTAAAATAATTATTTTCTTTGCTGGATAAACCATAAATATTAATAAATACTTTATTATTATGATTATTTCATTTTTTTAAGATAAGATGCAAAGTTTGGGGCATTATTATAAGAATGTTATCAACATTTATAAAATCAAATCGCGTTATATTTGACCATTTGCGTTGTTAAGGAATTCTCTGATGCACTTATTGAAACTATCCTATGTAACTGATTAATATACTTTGCGCGTTCGATGCCCTAAAGCAGTGTTTCCCAAAAAGTGGTACGTGTACCCCCAGGGGTACGGGAGTAGTTTAATGGGGGTACGCGTTCTTACGCGAAATATTTTGCAACAAATGAAAATTCAAAATTTGTTTTACTTAAAAGCAAAGCTATCCATGAAAATTTACAATTACGTATTTTTCTATTGGCCATTTTTAGCAGATTTTATAGTTAATAATTAGTGGTGTCAACAGCCAGTTGTGATTTCTAACTTTCGTGGAAATTTTTATATTAAAAAATACATTCATTTTTCATTAGTGGTACTCAGCGTTTCGAAAAATTTAGAAAGAGTACACAAAAGTGATATATTTGGGAAACACTGCCTTAAAGAAACAATTCTTCATATTTCTTGTGACTCGAACCATGAAAGTCTTTTTTTATTTCTGCACTGTTAGAAATTTCTAAAAATAAATGGTTAAATAACAAGTTATTTAACTGTTATTTTACCTTACTCAAACAAAAATGTCAAATAACCATACATAAGATGGTATTCAAATCGTTGAATGTGAGAAAATCATTTATTAACTGCTTTCACCTAATGCAGTTGAACAACCAGAATTTTATCGCACCAACTAAACCTACCTATTGAAGCAATCTAATTCCTTGCACCTTGGTGCATATTATAGCTGAAAGGGTAAATCTATTAGTTTCATGGCTGACAGAACGGAGGTTCAAGTCCCGGCGTTGACACCACAATATTTCTTCCATTAAATTCAACACATTAATACTTTCCAGTGTCTTAAACTCGCCAATTTGTGTCATCCACTTTCCAGTGCCCGTTACGAAAAGCCATGCTCCTACGCCCAGTAAAATTTATACTTTACTGTTTTGAAACCCTGATAGAAGTAAATGGTTAAAAAACCGTATATTTTTCATTCATGTTTTTATAACCATGCCAGTTGTAAACGATTTCAGAACAGTAAAGGTAAAATATGTTCTTTATCATAAACTTTACGGTTGATTGGATGGACAGTCTGCTGCCGGTTACTTTTTACTGTAATTTTGGAACGAAAATTCTAATAAAAGGGGATAATTGCCTGTCTTTAATTGCAGCAAGTCTTTGACGATTTTGCGAAAAAACCTTCTTGATGTGCTTGATACGTCTTTCTGAAAAAGATATTTCTGTAAAAACACATGCTTTAAAATCTATTTTCGTGCTAATAATTTTTTCGTTTACTAATAATGCTCCAAACGCATTGCTAAATAATTTGTTGCTCACTTCATTAAATAATAACCCATTTGTTTTATGCTGAAATCTGTTTTCCGAAAGGTTTAAAAGAAATCGTAGATAATCAATGAATAGGTATTTATACTATACTTTACCTAATTAGATAACGCAAAGAAGTACTACTCATCGTAAGAAAGATTAACTGCAGACAGTATGATTCTCCATTGAAAATAAAGCCATTGATCGCGGTGGTAAATAGTACATTATAGTTAAGATTTACCACAACAAAGCAATTACCTTGGTAAACTGACATTTTAGTACATAGCTTTATTTTTATATCCCCGTGGACTTCATATAATTTAGATATAGATATTTGTCACAAAGGCTGAACTAAAAACAAAATAGTATTTTAATTTAGCACAAGTTTTGAAACACTAATTCGGTGACATATCCACGACTTATGATCCACGTTTCGTACTTGAATCCACCAGACGTTAAAGATCAAAAATAAATACATAATTAACATACAATACACTCCCGGTTAAACTCGTTTTTAATCAGATAGAGCTTAATATAACGAAGCTTACAAATGTTATAATTTAAATAAAAAAAATTAAAAAAATCGTCTAAAAATCTTACAAAAAATAAAATTAAAAGAATCTTCTGCAACTTGTTTACAGAAACGGAATAATTTTAATTGCATGAGAAAAGCTCGCTATCCTTATTGAACGAAATGGGTAAAAAATTGTTAAGTTTATTTAAAAAATGTTGATTATAAAATGTTGATTATAAAATACCCGTCGCAACGGTTGTCCAAATTTGAAGACGATAGCGCTAACTGTTTTTGAGTTAGGGAAAAAGATACATAAGCAATCTCTTCATTTTATCATTAAAGATGATATGCGTTTCGTTGTTAGATATCGTCTCGCTTTATTCGTAAGTCCTGTTTTGTGTTTGGTAGATTACAATGGAAAGGTCTGTCTCAGATCCTCAATTTTCAGCTTTGTATTAAGTTCACAGGCAATGTTCGTTCTTTGATTGTAGGTCGAGATCTGATACTTCCTCTAAGTATGAATAAACTTTCATCTTTATTATGTAATTCTTGTCTGCAGCTTATAGATTCTCTTGATACATTCTTTTTTCAATCCATAACCTGGCCTCACCTTACCTTCGTCACAAAAATTTTTCATATAAACGTAGCACGAATAAAATATTTAAAGATTATCATAAGATTTTGTAGTATATAAAGATTTTGTTTCATTTATATTTCATAAAAATTTGTGTTACATTAAAGATTAAGTAAAAAATTCTAAAAATTAAATTACTTTTTCGTAAAATTCATTTCAAGCAAACGACGGAATCGGAACTTTACCGAACTAAACTAAAATTGTTAGTTCGAATTTTTATTTTAAGACTTAAAACGTTTTTTCAGAATTATTAAAGTTAGCATTTATTTGTAACACAGATCGACAATATTTTAATAAAACTTAAAAAAAAAAGATTATTAAACACTTGAATTGGCATTTGACTGACTATATAGGGTGATCGGAAAATGCGAGGCAAAAATTGAAAAGGGGTTAATGGAGGTTAATATAAACAGATTTGCAGTACAAGGAGTCTCCTCAAATGTCTCATGAATGCCTCGGCCAGGAAAAAAAGCCACAATTACAAAGAGACACAAACAAACGTAACAAGCACTTATCTATTAAATCTAACTGTCACAGCAAATGCTCGAAAGAGTGACCATCAATCATAATAAGTGCATGATCTCACCACCACATGAAACGATTTCCTGCACATTTCCAGCAGCAATCTGGCAACGAGATCGACGTTGAAGCTCACGGGGGTATCGCCGATGAGCTTTTTAAGTAGCAAAACACTAAGAAATCCAAGTCGAAACAGATCTGGTGATCGTGGTGGCCTGGGAACAGGCCAATCTCAACCATTTCACTGGTGTTTTTAAGTGGCAACTGACGGCTTGTTTCGACTTCTCCATGTAGCTACCTTATTCACCTTCACGTGATGTTTCCAAAAAACGCATTGTATTGTGAATCTTCTTACATTCCTCCTCTAGCAGAAAATGCTAGAGGAGGAAGCTAGAGGAGGAACTAGCAGAAAATGCTGAAATTAAATAAATTTGCTTGAGATGAATGTACAGGGCCGTGTGCTTAAAGCATATAATTGCTTGTCTTTTGCCAAATTAAAGAATAGATAACATGGAAATGAGAAAAACAGCACAAAGCTACTGAACCCACTACCTCTACACCTCTGAGATTGTGGTAGAAAGACAACTCAATGCGATATTGGAGATTCCAACAATAAATGGTTGCTACTTGAGCCTCGAATCTCGTCGAGCAGTATTGCTACTCAGCTAACCACTCTGAAGCGTATATGTAGTGAGTTCAAAGCCCGCTATAACATTCGATGTATATTCCTGCTGTTTATACCCCCTGTTTTTCAAAATGAAAAGAGTTTTTAAACCGTTTATAAAGAAAGGCACATTTGTACGCAAATGAATCAATAAATCCTTTTACCTCAAAAAAGAACAACAAAAGAGTCACCATAATATGATACATATGAGTTTAGTTTCGTTAAAACACTGTAATTAAACATTGGAAGCCATCATTCTTGTCTCTTTTAGCCTTGTATTAATTGAGAAATTATATTAGAATAAGAAATAATTAAAATTTACATAACTTCCATCAACCATTTAAAGAAACAGCCATTTTTAATGAATCGTAGAAGTGTAAACAGCTTATTATCCTTCTATTTTTTAGAGGCAAAGACATCAGGAGGTTAAAATTACCAAATAAATGGTAAAATGATTGATAACTTTGAGATCTTTTTGGTAATAATATCATGATACTTTAGAGCATGTCATAAAACCATTTATTTAGTGACATTTATTTTTTGAGATCTGCATTTGCTGCTAAATGTATCGTAATGAGAACTTAAATTTTGAAAGCCTGGTTTAACAACCGTAACAACAGCGAATAGTAATATTTTGGTTTAATTCTCAGAATTGCGGCTTCTTTCATCAGAAATGCATTTATAATACAAGTATTGTAATTTTGCTAGAATTCTTTTCTCCGTGCACATATTCACTTTTTAGCAAAGATGTACAGCACAAAACTGTCGCAATATCTAATATATATAATTCTCTTACGTGGCTCCCAAATTTTGGCTGTATTTCTTTTCCGCCGGTGGCAACGTTTGCTTTGTTTTGTTTACGTTATTATTTCTCCTACACGGCGAATCGACCAATGATTGCCGCTAAAAATGTCACATGCCAAATCTAGTTGAGGTGACTCAACATATAGCTCTTTTAAAAACGGAAACTGAAATAACCAGAGAGTATTAGCTGCGGTAATCTCATACTATTAAGATAGGCAGAAGTGAGTAGTCTTTGTCGATAGATCTCTATTTTAGTATTTTGTCGAAAACGAATTTATATATTACGAATTTATTTGACGATTTTTGATTTATATCACGAATTATACTATAGCACATTTCTAATAGGTTTAACGAATTACATGTCATTTATTTGAATTCAAATTTATTTTAATGACTTAGTATTCACTAAAAAGATGTAATTTCTTTTAAAAAAAAGTTGCTTGTTTTGAATTCTTAGAATTTTGTGTATCAGCAATGTACCGAAGTTAGTAGCGAGCGAAGCGAGCTTGGTTTGCGAAGCAAGCCATATAAGACTGCGTGGCAATTTTCGGGGGTTGGGGAGCGTTAACGAGCAGGGGGCGCAGCCCTCTAGTATTTTAATAATATGCTTAAAACCCAATCACAGGTAGAAAGAAACTATATTATTCAAGTGAGTATTACTTCAATTCTTAAGTGAATTTTGAAAGAATTAAAGGAATTCTAAATTTCAATTTTAAATCTATATATTCATAAACTATATTTTTAAATTTTTGCTCTTATTCATTTTCCGCAAGTTTCAAGCAAAAAAAATACTGCCTTTTTATTTATTTTTTAGCATGAAAAAAAAACCTTTTCCTTTGGAATATGCCAATCACAATTCATATTTCTATTCCCGAAGAAAGGATAAACAAATCCACACTAACCAAATAAGCTACTTTTTCCCTTCTTGGAAACTGGAAATAAAAAAAAATAAAGAAATAAAAAAAAAAATCTTCCCCAGGTGAAAAACAGCGGAAAGTGCAGACCCCAAAAATATCTGCGAAAAAGAAAGTAACAATAATTCCTCAGAGGCAAGCGGAATGTGTGAAAATGGAAAAATCCGATTGAGCGTTACCATTGATGAAAGTAAAGTCTTCCCCGAAAATAGAATCCTTGGACAGCACAGAAAATTGAGAATAATCCATTTTTTTGCCCAAATCTTCTCCCGTCTCCAAAAGCAGGTCGGAGTGCCGAAGAGAGGAGAGGCAATATTTCAAGAAAGTCATTTTGACAAACACACACACACAAAAAAGAAAGATTTATTTTAGTTTGTGTCTGCCATATATTATACGGTTTTGATTGCGCTTGAATATATTCTGACGTACCCATTCGGAATCTAAGTGCTATTCTCCCAAATAATGTGTTAGCTGAGAGGTTTGAATATTCATTCGATTTTTTATCCGATCCTACTAAGATTTTAGCAAAAAAATCGTTCACCGGAATCATCGCGTAGAACTTTTTGAACTGGATTTCTAAACTGATAAAAGCCAGAGTTTTTTTTTGTATGAATTATTTTGGTGAAATAAACAACCACAATATCACAAATTTTCCATAAGAAACATTTATAACCTCTTATTTAGTGAAGTTTATTAAACAATTCTCTCAGTGAAAAGAGTTAGAAAAAGTTAATTTTAAAGCAATGGAGCACTAGTTTCAGCTAAATTTTGAGGGCTAAAACATTTAATGAGAGTAAAAAAGTTATTTACGAACATATTTAAACAACGTTGTAAGTAAAACAAGCCATTATTTCTCTATGTGATGTACTAAATGAATTTCACAGAACGAATACAAATTTTCGGTACACAGTAAACCACTAAACAGTTTTATGGCAAAGCTCTGTGCACTTAAAAATATGATGCAATAACGTAAATTAAATTTCATTTCCATGATAAGACAAATTAATGTACAAATATAAAACAAGCGTTATAAACATTCTTTAACATTATTATTAATTTGTCGAAAACGATTTTCTTTGACAACGTATGTGTCCAGTTTATAATTTTTTTTGATCTTGACCAAAGCGCAATGCACAAACATTTGTCCGGCCACAATTTGTTTTGAAAATTTAGACTCTTCAATATTTTGTGTATTTAACTGAATTTTTTATATTAGAGTAAGAACAAAAATCTTTTTTAATTCTGAGCTAAGAAAGATATAAATTGAAGAAATAACATATCTCTATATTACGTTTTAAGACTGAAAAACGTGTTTCCAATAAAATTGATATGTTAAGACGATAACATTTTTAATAATCTGGTCATGTAGCCTATATATTTCTTGTATATCTATATATATATTTCTCTTACACGGCACCAAAAAAAAAGCCTCATTACAACTCCCCGAATGGCAACGTTAGAAAATCCGCCAATGATTGCTGCTAAAAATGTCACATGGCAAATGTCACATGAGGTGGCTCAACATGTAGCGCTTTTAAAAACGGAAACAATAACCAGAGTGAGCATTATCAGGTTGTTCAATTCAGATTCATGCCCTAAAAACATGATAATATTTAATTTAAACTCAATTAGGAATTAATTAGGCTGGCCTTCTCCATGACTATAAATAAGTCACAAGGTCAGACTTTTGAGAAAATCAGTTTAGTATTGACTAAACAAGTTTTTAGTCATGGACAACTTTATGTTGGCCTGTCAAGAGTTAAGTCATTTGACAGCCTTTCAGTAATTGCTCCAAGATGCCAAATCTATAATTGTGTTTTCAAAGAAATTCTAAATGCTTAGTGTTAATTTCTTAGAGCTTTGCAGAAAAAAATGTTTTTTGGAAAAAATTTAATTGAAACTTCTATTGGCAGTAGGCAAGGGGAACTGCCAAAATCAAAACTCCCCGATTAGAAATGCAGCATGGCGACCTCCACGTGGTATTTCTCGGGTAATGCTAACAGCCATGCATTTTAATTTATTGTATGTAAAACATCCTTATTTTGTTCTAAAATGTTATGTACTTTATCACAAATGTTAATTAATATAGAAATTGATTTCAATAATGCTGATCACCAAAAAATATTTCATTTGGCGATAAAACAAATTTTTGTGTTCTTGAAAATGAAAGACTTTTTGAGGGTTATTATCTCACAAGGAAAAGTTAGGGTTTATAGTTTATATTTTTAAATAATAAAATTTTTTTCTAAAACTTTCAGAATTTCTAGCGTTAACTAATTTATTATACACATTTAGTTGAATTTAGGTGAGTAACTGCAATATTTGATAATTTATTTTGCTAATATGTTTCTCATTTAGCTAATGTTTTGATTTTTTCACCATGTACTACTGTACTTTTCACCATGTATTTAACGAATCTGCTTAACTGTATTTTATAATAGTATATTAATGTAAATAGCTAATATACTTTTTTAAAAGCCAATAAGAACATTGATAGAATTCTTCTACATAAGTGCAATACTATGTCTTTGATGATAAAATACTTTGTCTTTGATGATAATATACTATGTCTTTGTGCTAGAACATTGTGTTCATTGGCGAGCGAGCGCAGCGAGCCATGGTTAACGGCGTGAATCACATAGGATTGCGTAGCAATTCTTGGGGGCTGGCGAGCGTTAGCGAGCAGGGGGCGGAGCCTCCTAGTACTATATATTTTTAAATACTGTATTTCTTATACCAGTCATGTAGCCTATATATTTCTTGTATATACTATATATTTTATAAGTACTGCATTTCTTATACCAATGGCTTCTTTGCGCTTATTTTTGTTTCGTATCATAAAGCATTTTTTCCCCACTAAAGTTGAAATTATTCACTTTATGTACTAAAAAGAATCTTGTTTGCTCGTACTCTTACTACCCTCTTCCAAGTACTACCCTGATACCCAAATACTACTATTAAGATCTTTTAATAATAATGGTTGTTAAATTCAATACTTTTTCAAAATAATATTTAAAATTAAAGGCACCGCTTACGCTTAATTCAAATTCGGTGAGTGCTCAATCTTAATTTAATATTTTCGTTTTCCAAACAAACTGATATATTAAATACAATTCGTGCATGAATCACATTGTGCATGAAGCTGATCAAATATTTTTAATTATTTAACGAATCTGCTTAACTGTATTTTATAATAGTATATTAATGCAATTAGCAAAATAATAGTTTTAAATCGAATATTAAATTTAGAAACCGATTTAAATACTGTAGAATAAAGTTCTGGCAAATAAACCATGAAAGCTTGAAACAATGTTAAATTTAACTATGCTAGTTTACGCGATAGGAGGTTAGTATTAATGAACAACTATTTACTTGCATGAACAACTATTTCAAAACAATATTGTATTTGCCTTTATAAGACATGGCCTGAGAAACCTGAAGTCGAGGATGAATCATCATTCGCTAATTAAAAGAGTAGAAAGCGTTTTCAAACCAAGGATAAATTCACCCTTTTAAGGTGCATTTGTGATTTGTACTGGGAAAATGTATACCGGGCAGTGGCACTAAACCTTAAGAAAACACCAGTGTAGGATATACCCGGCAATGGCACTTGACCTTAAAAAAACATCAGTGTGGGGTATACCTTGCAAATTTATACCGGGCAGTGGCACTTAACTAGACCTAGTATATATTTCGGACATTTACCAAAGGTCTAGTCATACTAGGTCTAGTTAAGTGCCATTTCCCGGTATACAGTTGCCCGGTATGTCCTACACTGATGTTTTTTAAGGTTCAGTGCCACTGCCCGGTATGTCCTACACTGATGTTTTTTAAGGTTCAGTGCCACTGCCCGGTATACATTTGCCCGGTATACCCTACACTGATATCTTTTTAAGGTCAAGTGCCATTGCCCGGTATTTTAACAACCACAGATTTCGGTCATTCACAGTAACATCATTTACATAATAACCTCATCAGGACGTTTATTTCATACTTTGACTAAATATCATCCGGCATTATATAGAATGCCTAGGCAATGTGTGAAATATAAATCATTTCATACTTTGCCGGCTAGTTTTAGGCATTATATATAATGCCGAATTTCATAATTTGCCGGTAACATATAAATTTTTAACGCGTTAAGTGAAGGTTAGCCTAATCATTTTGTTTTCAATGCAAATAAAATGTTACATCTGAGAGTCTGTATAAAGCTAGAATGATAAAAAGGGAAAAACAAGGTTTACAGTAGAAGCTAAGAAAGGAAATTCTTTTGAAAATTATTTTGCACGCCTTTATTAAATCTTTAAGGAAACAAGTTTGGCATACTAATAACTAAGTTTAAAAAAGTATTAATTAGATTAAAGGGTTAATTCATTTATTGTTGATTTTACATTAATAATGGTCATAGAAATATGTTTCTAAATCGTAAACGATGAACGAAACAATAGGGCGCTTTCAGATAGCTTTCAAAATATCATTTCGTGTCCTCACCTTCATAGACCAGTCACGTTGAATTTACTTATGCTAACCTGACATATATTATTGTCCTATAGACAAGAACGGAGACATATTACTATCCAAAAAGGTGAATTTAATTTTTTTCGATGAAAACAGGAATTTAATCATTTTAAATAGCAAAAAGCATCTTTATCTAATTTGTTATAACATCCATATTTGTAATATTCATAACGCAAATCCCTTTGAGAAAATTCGCATCTCACTCGTTTCTCTTGTATGAATTAATTAAAAATTTTGAAATAGTTTTAAGATCGGTGGTGGCAAAACTTTATCCTTGCAAACGCTGTCCAAGTTTCAGAATCCTAATGTAAATGTTTCGGGTGTTATAAAAGAGATACACGCACAAACTTTGTCCAAGTTTCAGAATCATAGTGTAAATGTTTCTGGTGTTATAAAAGAGATACACGCGCAAACTCTGACCGAGTTTCAGAATCCTAGTGTAAATGTTGTTATAAAAGAGATACACGCACAAACTCTGTCCAAGTTTCAGAATCCTTGTGTAAATGTTTCTGGTATAAGAGAGATACACGCACAAACTCTGTCGAAGTTTCAGAATCCTAGTGTAAATGTTTCTGGTGTAATAAGAGAGATACGTGCACAAACTCTGTTATTACATTTATACTAGGAGACTACCCCCTCCCCTTCTTCTTTCTTTGCTGACCGATCCCCATGATTATCACTCAATCATTTCTAAAGCAATAAACAGATGGATCAAATTAAAAAAAATCCAGTTTTAAAATCCTTGAACATTTTATTGTATTAAGACAAATTGTTTTCCAATTTTATTAGGACAGAGTTAAAGCCGCCATAATATGCTTTTTCACAGTAATTTCATTTATTATTTTAATTTTTGAGTTCCAATTTAATATCTGTTTACCTTAAAAACTCGATAAATATTTCTCATCAAAGAGATCACTCAAGTTTAAAAAGTTAATTTCCAATAATATTCAGCAATTTTTTTATATTTTAATTTGTATGTGTTGATTGGGCACAGGCTTACATAAAGTTTATTATAAAAAAATAAATATAATTTTTTACTGTTTAATAGTTGTAAGACTTTATATATTATTTGAATTTATATATTGTAATAGGTTTTTGCTTACCGTTTTTAATATGCTTTTCGCAATATATTGCGTAATTTATATTATTTTTGATATTTTTTTTATATAAGATTATTTTTCAAAAAAAATTCCCCTTTTAATTTATTTTTAGTCTTTAGTTTAAAAATGTAAAAAATATTGTAATAATAACAGATAATAACACTAAGAAGGGACAATAAATAAACATTACTTATGATGTCAAATAACTCAAATTATTATTAAATAAGGGATAAATAAGTAATTAACTGTTAAAAAATATCTTTAAAGCTTTTATAAATTTTATGCTGATTGTAATCAAAGAAATCTATATCCTTGTTTATGATGGGAAAATACCGTGTCATTTATTGGCCAATAAGAATGCTTTATAATAATGAGATACGGTTTTAAAACTAATTATGTTTTTTAAGTGATATAAAGAAATTATCTAGTTATATAGGTATATAAAAAGCATAATGCATCTAAAAATTATAGTAAAGAATTTTCTATTTTATTTTAAATAATATTTTAGGAATTTAAGCTGATAAACATCCATATGTCTTGGGGCACTTTATGTTTAGTAGCATTTATTTCATATTGATTATCTCAGAACAATTTTTGTCTCGATTTTTTTCCTTGCTTGATGTAGTATATTTTATTTCACATTTTACATAAACTTATTTTTCGATTAATCTACAATTTAGAGAGAGAGAGAGAAAATATATATATTGCCTAAGGAAATCCATAGTTAAATGCTATTTCTTTATCATCGCAAGAGTAAGGAATAAAATTTATATTCATGTGCTATATTAAATTGTTCTAATAAATAAGATGAGAGTGCATCCAAGCAATGATTCCAATTACTGAAAATCACATTTTTCTCTCAATCATTGCATAATAAATAATAATTTTAAGACAAGTTGCCTGAAGCAATCTTTCAACAAAACGAGTACTAGAAAGTCTTATTATTAAAGAAATCTTCAAACCTTATTCTGGTAACCATACATTTGGTAGCATATTGCTGAAAGTTTATTTTGAAGTATGGCAATAATACACATCTAAAACATATATTTTCTTTTACTTTATTTTTATTATAAAATAGAAAATCTAGAAGTTATGAGCATTGTTGGAAGATTTATAAAAGTTTTTTTGCGTTAATGTTGCACATGAAAATAATTCGTAGAAAAAGGAAAAAGGAAACTTTACATTCAAAAGAACTTTTCTCTACTTAATCTTAAAAGAAAATAGTTTGAAACCTTTTCTCATTGTCGTCAGCTCATTCCAAATGCGCAGAAAAACCATATGATGGATTCATACTAACTAACAAAGAAAATCCGGATATCTTTGATTGTCATTAATACAAAATTAATAAAAGTTATAAGGTAATTAATATATAAATTATTTATTTAGCTATAAATTATCTATAAATTATATTTATTAATAATATTTACATTTATTAACCGACCGACGTGAAGGTAGTCTATCTGATTAGCTCCTGGTAAAACAGCTGTAACTTCATTTCGAATGATCAGAAATTAAAAAACTCAATATTTTCTTGAAGCTAATGAAATAATAAAAAATGTTAAACATAGAACTCAATTTGTCAATTTTTGATGAAAACTGCGATTTTTGGGTAGTCGGATACGTTAATTCATAAAATATTTATTTTCATTGTTATTTTAACATGAATTTCCTCCTTGAAGTAATCCTACACCATTTTTAAATATTATGTTATTGATATTTAACTATCTTTTGCCACTTGCGCAAATTCTGCTAATTTTTTTTTTACTAAAATGGAAATTAATAATCTTAAAACTCTTATTCAAGGTAATAATTTTATTCAAAATTAAAGACCCTAAAACAGAAAGAGGGGTGTTCTTTTGTATAGTGGATTATATTATGAAGTAATACTGAGATGTTATCTAATTCCTCAACATTTCATTATAACCATATTGACTACCTACAGTAAATACGTTACATTCAGTTTTTTGTAAACTTCATTTACTTTTAAGATATACGTTTTGTGATCCACTTTGACTGGCGTTATTACCTTGCTGCCTGTGTCTAGAACTCATTGAGCAACGGCGGTTATAGCTTAACTACTGGTGGAACCTTTCAAGCCGGACAAGTGAAGCAACAGACGAAGAGCGAGATCCTGGTCCTCCAGGTTGGGGGCTGAGCATGTAGTTGATAGTCTCACCTTGTAAAACTATCTTTTTCAGAAATCCAAAATAGTTAAAGACGGATGGAACCTATTCAAAAACCTGGCAAGAAAACGGACATGATTATGTTATATGGGACATACGAACTCTTTATTAGAGTAGTGTATTAAGAAATCTAGTTGATGTTTTCGACAAGCATAACATGGGTCCTCGAATCACAAAAAAATTAGAGGGACTTGTCAGTTTATTTTTCGAAAAGAAGAAGCACCTTGTTAATTTTATCTGTGAAGATGAACATCAGTTTGGTACAGAGTTCATTGAGATCAAAAGAATAAAAATAATGTCATTCAATCCGAGCCCGTTAATGAAAGAATTTGTAAACTTTCTCTAAAAGGTAGACACTATAATATCAGCATAATTTGTACGCATGTACCCCCAACGAGGACAAAGAAAACTCTCATGAGAAAAGTATTTATGATTCGTTGGAAAATACATATGAAATACATATGAAAATACATATGAGAACAGCCCACAAAGTGATATGAAACTTCGATTAGAGATATAAATATGCAAACATTGGAAATGACAATGTGATAAAACCTAATGAAAGAATTTGTAAACTTCCTCTAAAAGGTAGATATTATAATATCAGCATAATAATGTTAATGTTAATAACCTAATGTTAGAGAACAAAGCTTACATCTCAAGTAACTAATGAAAATGTTGTATATTTAGCCAACTTTGCTCTTGCAAGTTAATTACTGATTGGTGGTACAATATTCCAGCATAAGAATAATCATAAAGTCATGGGAAGGTCATCTAAAGGAGCCATAGTCTTACAAACCTTACACACTAAAATAATTTACTGGATGTTCGATGCTACAGAGGAGCAAATCTGGATTCAGATCACTATTTGCTTTTGTCATAAATAATATGTTGACTAAAGAAATTATTCTGTTTATAAAAATAAAACCATATAGGAATCAGGATGTTAGTGAACTTCAAAATTCAGACATTTTGAATTTTTATAAGATTAAACTTAGAGGTTATTTGTATATCTTACTGAACATGAGAACAAAATAGACTGATAAATGCTCAAACAAATAATAAGTGACAATACAAATAACCGAGGATCGCAAGAACCAGAAAAATTTATTGATTCTATTTAGAGGGCACTTCGGCTACAACCAAGAAAAGCAATGTTCACAAGTTAATGATCCAGAAGCGTTATACACTGAATACTGACGAAGAATATAAAGATCTTAGAATTCGGGAAAAGCGATTAGACAAAGAAGAGACTTTTTCTTGAAGAGCTGTTTAAAAAAAAGTTAAATTCTCAAGTCCCTAAAAGAATATAAATAATATTATTTGCTGATTAATAAAGTTTGGAAAGAATTTAATCTCAACTTACTCGTATTAAAAAATAAAGATGGGGAGCCCTTGAATGAGAGGAAGGAGGTCTTGGATAGATGGAGGGAACATTTTAAAGATCTACTGCATGGTAAAGATATTTTATGAACGACAGAACTGTATTTTCTCACCACCCTAGTGAAAATGAGTAAATAAGTAAGAGTTCGATGCCCTGAAACTCTGTGAGGTTGCATCTGTAATTAACAAACTTAACCGCAACAGATCAGCCGGGCTTGAGGGTATTAACATCAAATTTTTAAGAGTTTGTGAGCCAGAACTAATTGCTGCCATCTATTTTACATTTTGTAGAGTATGGATAACGAGCAAATACCCATTGAAATGGGATGTAGGCTATGTTTTTCCATTCTTTAAGGAAGGTGATTAACAATATTGCTGGAACAATCGTGGAATAATCCTTTTAACCTATCCTAATTAACCTATCCTAATTAACCTATCCTTTTAACCTATCCTTTTAACCTAACCTAATCCTTAATCCTACCTTTAAAATATTTTCAAACATCCTTTGCAATAGACTGCTACAGCAAAGTTGAAAAAGTAATTGGAAGTTACCAATGATGTCTTAGATGTATGTCAAATGCTGATCAACTACATGTCTTGATTCAATATTTATATATGCTAACACTTCATTTTAAAGCTTTCGATTTTAAAGCTTCGTATTGCAGCCTTATTAGACAAAAAATGCTGCATATCAAAAGTAGCACCAATTAAGCTAATTAATCTGACGAAATCTGAACTTAAGAGGGTAAAGTGTTCAGCGAAACTACGGAACGACTTTTCTGTAGTCTTTTACATGGATAGACGATTGCGACAGGGTGATGCTCTGTAGTGTCTATTGTTCATATTGGCCCTAAAAAGCTATTCTAAGTGTTTAGTCTCACTGTTACATGTACCATCTACCGAAAGATTTTATAAACGTTCGAAATTTATTTTATTTTATAGCCAGCGTTGAACAGCTGGCCCAATTTTATTTATTTGGCGGAAAACTTTTAACGAGTTTTTATAGTAATTAAAAATGTGTGCAGTGGGAGTTAATGTATTAAAAAAGGTTTCAGGTTGTGTTGTGGTAAAGAAAGATATAGTAAGTTTTTGTTCTCCATTATATTTAACAGTGTGCAGTTATTAGGTATCAGAGAACAGACATTTATTTCTAACTACTATTTCCTTTTTCTTGAAATCTATTGCTATTTTTAAGTTTTGTAAAAAAACGTTCAAAATAAATACTCGCTTATTCTGACTTACACAGAAGTGCCATTACATTATGACCACCCTGCTAATAACATGTAGGACCACTTTTAGCCCTCAAAACTGCCAACATTCTCAGTGGCATTGATTCCACAAGGTGCTGATAGGTAGTCTGAGGTATCTGGTACCAAGCGCTCACCAACTGGTCCTGCAATTCCTTCCCATTGCGAGGGGGGTAGCATGGCAGCACGAATTTGGTTTTCCAAGTAGGACCACAAATGCTGTATTGGATTAAGGTCAGGTGAATTTGGGGGACAAGACATGACTTGAAAGTCACTGCAATGTTCCTCGAACCAATCCATGACGATTCGACCCTTATGACATGGTGCATTATCCTGTTGGTGAACACCATCCCCCGCAGGAAAAACTGTTGCCATTAATGGGTGAACCTGGTCTGCAACTATGTTCAAGTAGCTTACAGACGTCAGGGATTGTTCTATAAGGATTATGGGTCCTAATGTGCCCCATGAAAACATTGTTCCTTGGCGAGAAACCATGAAAACCTGGGCGAGCCCATTGTTATGGATGGAGGGTGGTCATAATGTAATGGCTATTCGGTGTAAAATGCAGGTTTATCATGCATTAAATGGCAAGATGGTAAATGGTTAATGGAAATCAGAATGGCAAGTTTATACGATCGCTATTTTTTTCTTCTTTTGTTTTGTTTTTTGAATAAGTCTTTTTTTCTAATTGCTTGACGATAAAATGTGATTGTGAATAACCATTGGTAGAATAAAGTACGAGGTTGTTCAATTTTCCGTTAAAACTCAAAGAGGTAGGAAAGAAAAAGTATTTTTATGTACTTACTGTTCACTGCCAAAGCTTCCACCTCGCTAAAAATAAAACTATTTACTATTTTTCTACAAAATCTTTTACTCTGCTTTATAAGCATATTAATAAATGTAATAATTCTATAAGGAAGCAGTAACAGAAACGTCAAGTTCATTCACATTACCATAAAAGTTAATCTATAATATCAGTGTAATAAAGTTTAGGATGGATTAACTTACAAAATAATATGTCTTAATGTGGTGCCATATTTGGAATGTAGCAAATGTGAAAGGTATTATGGTGTTCATCAAGGCTTTAAACTTACAACAGTTTAGGATTCCGCTGCTTCAGATAAAAATTCTCCATAATATTTAGCAATATTTTTTATTATATTTGACAATAATTCTTCAGAATATTTAGTTGCTTAAATCTCTGGTTTAAAAGCGAATGTTTCTTAAGATAATATTTTTTGAAAGGTTGTATAACCAATTAAATATGAGTGTTATAACCTGATAGGTTAGCTAATTAATTATTATTAATAATAATGACTCTAATGTAAAATCGATCGAGGGTCTCTTGATTTAGCGATACTTTTCGCTCCGTTTTGCTGAAATTCCATTTCTGGTTTCAATGACGTCACCTTTGGAGTACCACAACTTTTGTTTATCTTTAAGCGATTGGTTCTTGGCTTATTTACATATGCATTCGTTTATTTACAAATGGCCAAAAATGAGACCCCATTTGTAAACTATTACCATATTAATTCGCATTAAAAGGTTTTAGTATCAGAATTCAAAGCATTTAAAGGCTCTGGAATTAAAGTGCAATTTGGGTGAATAAGAATATGCATATATATGTTTAAAATTAACACAGACGGAACAATATAAATGAAATATTTCATTGCTTACACAGACAGCTTTGATAAAAATAACTGCTCTTTTTTGCGCAAATTATACTTATTTACTATTATAAATTAATGTTGGTGAAATTCGTTACATGATATTTACAATGTTATGCATGTAAAAATTGTATACTCATTAAAGCGTATAATAAGCGTAATAAAAAGTATATAATTGCATTAAAATGTTATATTCGTCGGTTTGGTAAACGGAAAATACAAATTACGGTTGCGAACTTGTATCCAAATTTGTTATAACAAAATACTTTCAATTTTAAATATCACTTTAAAATATGATTACCTAAATGAATTACTCTTGTTTACTAATAGATCTTAGAAGAATTATTGGGAATCATTTAAATTGGGGAAGGGGGGAAGGGTAAGCTTGTGAAATTCCTTTTAGCGCATACATTTTAAGTGAATAATGTCAATTTTCCTTAAAAAAAACTGCTTCATGTAAGAAATAACTATTATTAAGAAGAAATATTCGATGTTGGTGAGCGAGAGCAAACAGGGGGATTAGCTCCCAAGTACTCACTAAAAATTTATTTTCCATGCTTGCGAATTTCAATTGACTCAATTGAATTTAAATAATTATTGCTCAGAGAGCCGCGATGGTTCAGAGAATAGAGCATTCGCATTTCAAAGTGGTAAATTGACTACGAATCCCAGCAATGGCTGGTTGATACGAATTCCGCATCCAACTTGCATCGACCGCAATACTGACGTTAAATATCCTCAGTGGGAGGTTCTCGTGGTTTGTCTCGCCATGCAACGCAAATGCTGGTTAGTTCCACTAAAAAGTCCTCCACCAAAGCAAATACATCTCGCAATACCTGATCCAAGAGTTCTCTTGGCTTCTGTATTGGGTTTCAAAATTACAAGGCTACGGAGTTGAACGTTAGTAGTCGTAAACCCAAAAAATTGGGTAGGCTGTTCAAAGACGGTTATTAAATAAATAAAAAATTACTGCATAGAGGAGAGGGTTTGTTACGTGGATTATTAAACAACAAAAAATGAAAGCTGGTTTTTAAAGTAAAATCGTTTTCTTAACGATGTTTATTTTACCTTGACAGTCAAAATTGCCACGTTTTTGTTTCAGACAACCCCTTTCGTGGTTGTTGAAGAACAAAGGCATTCACAAGATGTCACTGTTTGGTATGAATTCTGGGCTGGAGGTGTCATTGAACCACGCTTTTTTTCAAAAATGAGGTAAAAAATTCATATACTGCAAGAGACTCTGCCTGGTCATGTACTTCTCGTTCAGAAAGCGGAATTGGCTTTCGTGATTTAACGGAATTGGATTTCTTTCTATGGGGTAATTTGAAGTCAAAGGTGTGTGTCAGCAAGCCCAGATCAATCCAACACTGTGGCCATAAAATTCAACCACATTTATGCAAAATGGTCATTTGAAGTTTCAACGAAAAAGTGCGTATATACCAGCAAAGACGCAGAAGTATTTGCCCGATGCACTATTTCATTCGCACTCTCTACTTCATGTTTCATATACCCTATACTGTCTACTTCATGTTTCAATAAAGAAAAAAAAAGCATTTAAAAACACTGTGCTTTTAGTTTAATTCAAATCTTGCGTAAATTTTGGCACACCATTTACATAGAAAATATAAAAAGGCTTTCATTTTATATCATTCTTTAAGTTTATTATTTTATTAAGTGATAGAAAAATAGGCTACGTGAGAAATAATATGCTACATAAAATGTAGCGAAAAAGAAAAATATTTCCAAGTGGTTTGAATGTCTTGAGAACAGTTTGATTGCTATCTAAACAAAACATATTTTCTTTTTATCTTTTTATTCTGAGGCTTGATTTGAAAATTTGACTTACTATTCCAGTGGGTTTGGGAATAAATTCTATTTTAAAAAGATACGTGATATTTTCGAAATTGAGCCAATTTTCAGAGACATTCTTTAGAAATATCTAGAGAAATAAAATTCAGTTTTAGAGTAAATTCTTTAAAGTACATAATTTCCAAATACCTTGAATGTAAATGTTTTTGCTGTTGTTTTTTAATACTTAAATCTTATTTCTTGGCTTTCTCTAATGAGATTAGTTTACAATTATTTACGAACGTTTCAAGCAATTTAGAACAGTCGGCTTGTAGGATTCAGAAAGCAATTATCTGCGTCTTAAATATTGATTCAAATAATGATAAAAATTGATTTTATAGGGTCAGGGGGGTAAAATGGTAACATGGGGTAGAGTGGGTATATGTAAAAAGACCCATCTATGTTCTCCATTTAATTTGAGATAACTTTTCTCATATTTTTAGAGATTAAGGCAATCAATTTTATTTAATTTTTAAAAGCTGACAAAGAATTTAAATTTTGCACACTGTCTGTTTATGATCAACTTAGACAGTATGTTCCTTTAAGCTTTATTCCGATAAATGATAAAGCTTTATTCCGATGAACTTTATTCCGATATCATTAAAAACTGGCAAAATTATTAATTTTAATTCAGCCTGGTAGGACATCTAAAGAACAGATCTACATAGAATTTTAAGGGCAAAGTGGGTATTAGGTTAGGCCTTGCTAAGTGTTGTATGATAAGGATATCTTTTTTTTACTTCTGTGATGGTTTTAGAAAGTATCTAATGTCCTATATTTTATAATGGAATAGCTAAAAAATAATTTACTTGTTTGATAATCGCCCTACGTAGTAATTTTAACGCTAAAAACAGCATTAAGTATTAAAATTTATTTTTCAAAAAGTGTAATGATGGGAAAATAACAATATAACATATGTAATATACAATTCAAAATATTTCTAAAATTGCATGATGGTACAACTTAGAGAACATATTTAAAGATATAAATGAGTTTTCACGCAAGTTACGGCCTTCTTATGGCAGTCTCTTCACTGAAGAAAAAGCAATTTCCTTAAAATAACTAAATTAAATAAAAATACTTGCCTGCTATAAATGGTAAAAACATTTTAAATTGTCACTATAACTATTAATTTTTGCGTTCTCATTCATATTTCAGATAAACTGAAAACTGTTGCAGCTTTCTTGCTTTTTGATGAAATTGTGCGCAGTTCAGCAAAATATACTGCATCTAATGTGAAACTTTACATTGATAGCCCTAGACATAAATTCTTAAATGTAATAATACGAATTTATTTTCAGCATTTAGTTTTTCAAATATATTATTGATACATTTATTTAAGAGCATTTTTATTTTGAAAACAATATATTTACACATATTTTTAATAAAATATATACTAATTTTTGAACTATACCCATTTTACTCCACTTCGGGGTAAAGTGGATAGATTGAAACATATTCTATTGAATACATTACTCTTAAGAAAACGAACAAACAAAATAGATAAGTTATGCTTCATACTTAATCTATATAAATCCAATCAGCATAAAATGCACTAAAAGGTTTAGTGAAATAAACTTAATGCTTTCGGTATAGAGCTTTCTTCAAAAAAAAAAAAAAAAAAAAAAAAAAAAAAAAAAAAAAAAAAAAAAAAAAAAAAA